>NC_037676.1:79005363-79071878 GCF_003255815.1 Theropithecus gelada
CATAAATTTCAGGGCCCAATGCAAAATGGAAAGCAAGCCCCTTGTTAAAAAATTATTAAAAATTGTAGATGGCAAAAGCAGAGCATTAAACCGAGCACTGGACTCTTCTGAAGGACAGAGTCCTATGTGACTGCATAGGTCACACACCCATGAAGCTGGCCTTACTGTCAGTTTTGGATTCCTCCTGTTCCTGTGATTATGTCTAAATTCTGGGAGACTTACATGGTACACGTTGTGGAAAGGAGACATTGAATGCTTGGTGTCTACTCTCCATGATATCTGCTGAGGGAGCCCCTCTCTTTGGCCTTTCCTTTTCAGTCCAAGCAGGTTGCCTCATTCTCATCCAAGGCTCTTCTGCCTCCTGCCACTGTTACTCCAGGGAGTGCAGGAAGGCCTTCAAGTATGCCTTATACCAAAGCGCATCTCTGCTCTCAAACTCTCAAGTCTATCTAGGGGTTCCTGCCCCCTCTTGGAACTTTGCTAGAGGGGAAACACAGGATCCTATTTGTGGACTTCCTTTCTCTTCACTTATCCTAGAGCATCCTGGCCTTGTCCCAGGCCTAGAGGTTTGTATCTTTTTTTGAGTTTCTTCTGTACCCTGAATCTTTTTTATTCCCTTCAAGTCCTAAGCTATGGAACCACAAAACCCAGGAAGGGGTTCCCTTCTCTCCCTTCCTTCTGCTTTTGACATACCCTGAAATAGAGAATATCCCTAAGTAAAGTTGTCCCAGGGGAGCAGAAATTACAAAGTAGTTTGGGGGTGTTGGGGTTGGGAGCTAAGAGTGAAATATTGGCAGGAAAAAACTGATTGGTATTTAAATATATTATCTGGCTACATATAATATTCCCAGGGTTGTAAGGAATATACGTGTGAGCCCCACAGTGGGTATTGAACTCACCACTTCTTTAGACACCCTATGCCATTTTTAGAAACAACTTTCATTGCCTTAAACATTCCCTTTAGTGTTTATAAAACTTATACAAGTGATCGCTATGTCCTAAGTGTTTTACATTAATACATTAACTCATATGAACTAATTTAATCCTCCCAAGAAGTCTACCAAGAAGGCAATATTATTATGCCGTTATACAGATAAGGAGAGTGAGCTATGGAGATATTAAGTGATGTGATCAAGGTCCCATAGTGAAGGAGTCACTGAACCTGGATTTGGACTCAGGCAGAGAGATTCCAGAGACCGTATCTTAACCACTATTCTCTCACACTTCCCCAAGCAGAGAACAAATTTTGCCTTGGTGTAATTCCTATCTACAGGTACTAAGGTAATGTGGGATAAAATGGAACAAATCTAATCATTGCTACAAAATAGTGGAAAGCCTTCCAAACTTGAGTCACTTATCCAGTTTTCATGGCCACCTTCAGCTCCTCTCTGTTTCCCCTCTGAACCACTCTCCTCCCCCAAACACTAACACACGGATCTAAGATTCTTTCTCTTTCTTTCTCTCTCTCTCTACTTTTCTCTCTTTTTTTAACATAAAACTTGCCACGTTTATAATATATACTAATTTATATACTAATAATGATTTAGTATATGTTTCTAAAATATTAACTACAGTGTGTATAGATGACTAATATATACTAATTATTATAAAACCAGCGAATATTGTTTATTAATGTAATAGTCCATCACTATTAAGAATAGTAAAAATCAAAGCTAATATATACTGCTTCCTATAAATACCCATTACTCTCAAGACTTTATGTATATTAATTCATTTTCATGAACAATTCATAGTACTGATTATCAGGGCTTTCTGAGATCTGGTGGGAGATCTGTACTGTGGTTTGACATGAAGGCTGGTCACGC
Source organism: Theropithecus gelada (assembly GCF_003255815.1). NCBI lineage: Eukaryota > Metazoa > Chordata > Mammalia > Primates > Cercopithecidae > Theropithecus > Theropithecus gelada. The sequence continues at coordinate 79,007,190 of NC_037676.1, forward strand.
CTCTGTCCTCAGGTGCTTTAGGCCTCCTTGATGGTTATAACTTTCCTTCTTACCAAAAGAGAAGAACTGGGTCACACAATCTCCTGATGTTCTTTCCAACATTAATATTCATAATGGAAATTTGAATTTATGTTTAGTCTTTTAAATGACAATTTATACAATGCACAGCTAAGAATCTAATTATGCAAAAAATGTCTATTCAATTTATTTTTAACATTCAGTTTCTAAATTGATGCTGCGGTGGGGGTGGGGAGTGGGAAAGGGATCAGGGGCAGCCAATGTCAGAAGACACATGTAGGAAGAAACTGAAAATGGAGTTTTGCTGGGCTGGCCACCCTCCGAAAATGGCCCCAGGAGATAAGAGCCCTAGAGCAGGAAAGCTCTCCCAGCCCCAGGATTGCCCCCCAGTAGAGCAACTTAATGGAGAATGTGTTAATGCATCAAGGGAACAGGGACTTTCCTTCCTAATCTGCACTTTGCACTCAGCTGCAGGCTCACTGCAGGCATCTCTTCATGAGGTCAACATGAAAATGAATTGCTCCCTGCCACGAGGACGTTGGTGCTTGCTGTGTGGAGATGTATATTGCAGAGGGGGAGAGAGAAAGGTCTCTCTTGTAGGGGTGGCAGAGGAAATCTGGATTTGTGTCCTAACAACACACTGTGAACAGGATTTGGAAGAAATGCCCAGAGTTTAGAAGTGGCTATAGGCACACCAAAGTTCCTCCTTAAGAAATGGATAGTTGGAAATCTCTTAAGGATATAACTAAAGGGATTTTTATTCATTGACTGATTTAAAATTATTCACTGGGATCATAACTGTAACAAGAATTTGGTGTCTTTTCCATTTAGAAGGAGTTTCTACCAATTTAACTTTATCTATTTGATCTTAAAACTGCACACCAGCCTGGGCAACATGGCAAAACCCCATCTCTACAAATAATAATAATAATTTAAAAAACTAATTTGGGCATCGTGGTGCATGCTTGTAGTTCCTTAAGAGGCTGAAGTGAGAGTCTTCCTTGAGCTTGGGAGGCGGAGGTTGCAATGACTCTCTTGATTGCACTGTTGCCTTCCGGGCTAGGCAATGGAGCGAGACCCCATCTCTAAACAAAACCAAAAACAAAAACCTGCACGGAACTGTAAGTATGATCACACATCCAGTTTTCCCACAATTAATGTGATACATATATAGATATATGTTTTTCTGGGGTAATTATGAGTAGCATCTCTGACACCTGGAATAGAATTCTAGTTTGGATAATAGGCCTGGCCTGGCCTTGCCTCTCTAAACTAAACTGTGCTTTAAGCTCAAGTGTCTGCTCAGGTAGCAACAAATGGATATAGAAATACGTCTTCATCCCTTGCTTGTTTTGTTGTTGTTGTTCCTTCTTTCTCTGATTCCTAATTCCCCTTCTTTGGGTTACATCAAAATAAAGTGTACTCACTCATGCAATCGTTCCACATGAGAGCTCTGGGTCCAGTGGTTTTTCTGGGCAATTATTTTCCCAGTGGGGAACTGAAAACTTTTTTCATCTTATGGCTCCATTGTCTCTTAGGATCAGAGAGTCCTTTGCTTTGAGTTGCTAGGAGAGGTCAAAGGAGAGCGAAGGACAGATCTAGAAGTGGAAGTGAATGTAAGAGAGAGAGAAGAGGTGAAGGAGGGGGAGAAACAAGCACAGGGCTATAAAGCAGTCCTTCCACCCACATCCTACTAACCCAAACTCAGAAAGGTAACATTTCACCACTTCCATTTTCTGCACAAGTAAAACGAGAAACAGAATTTGGTTCTAAAGTCTGCTAACATCTGCCTTCTGGTCATCCGATACCTAATTCATCCTTTTTCTCTCACTTGGAAAACACTTATCTTCCTTCCTGCTTGGAGATAACATGAAGCCACATCCAGTTGCTGCAGTCCACTCAAAGTCTAGGGTTTTTGAGGGGTGAGTCCTCCCTGTCAGGTTGAGGAGTGGATCAGTGTGATCCAGTGACACATAAAATACAGAGATAAATTACCTATCTCCGCATTGCAATACCCGTATGCAAAGGAGAAGCATGGATGGGATGGCCACAGTGACCCATTTGGAAAATGGAAGTATGGCTAACACCACAGTGGCTGGCTGTAGCAATTCTGAAATCCTGCTTGATTGACATTGTGAAGAGCTTTCACCCTGGTATAAGAGCAATGAGCTCCCATTCTGTCCTCTGGGAGAAATTCCCTTGTCCATTGTTCTTCATGACCTCTGATTCTACCCTCAACGAAGCTCAGCCTTGAGGCCATTTTCTATGGTCACATCAGAAGAGGAGATTGGGATATATATACTCCTTGGGGGATGCACCGCTTTGTCAGCCTGTTTTTTTGACAGTTTTCTGGTCTGTTTGCTTCTAATCAGTTCATAGTATTCAGTCATATCCAAAGTTTTTCCTATGTATAATTTTCATGCAAGCCTTATTTCTCTGTGTTCTAGCCCTGTTCTTGTTTCTCCCTCTCCTTCACCACTTCTCTCTCTCTCTCTCTCTCTTTTTCTCTCTTTCTGAACTTAATGGTGGCTACCTTGAAGCAATTTGAAAAAACAAACTTACACAGAAAATAATTAATCTGTTATTTGAGTATTAATAGGTCTTTGTTTCTCAAAACCATTGCCCTATACATTACTGTTTGAGGTCTAGAAATTTTCAGGTTTTCCAACCTTGTAAAGCCTCAGATTTCTAAACTCTTTCCCGTTTTTTGTGTTGTTGCTTGTAAATCAATCACTTTCTTTCTGAGCTGAAATCTTTCCTGAAATATTTTACTAAAGGCAATCAATAAACCAACACATTCTAAAACTTTTTTCTCAACCACTTCTACCAGAAACAGAAGCTCATTAGGAAGGTCTGCCTTTCAAATTATTGCAGACACAGTTCACCAAATATTTTGCCATTGACTAATAAGAGATATCAGATTATCAGCTTCTGATGTCTCATGCTCTGTTGCCCACTGTTTCACAACTAAGTCAATGCCACATATTTTACGTTATTGTTATGGTAGCAACCAATTTCAAGATACCCATTAGTCCAAAAGATGCCCATTTCCTTATTACTCAGATTAGTCAAAAAAGACTAACTATGGTTATAAACAACTGCAATATTCCAACGACTGACCACTGTAAAGATCTATTTTTAATTCATGCAACATCCTCAGCATCAACAGGCCTGATCAGGTGACTCTTCTGGGGTCTCTTCTCAAAAGACAAGTCAGAGATCTAGAATATTTCAAGAATATTTCCACCTTGTGGATCTGCCATCCCCTGGGGATTTAGAATTCTTCATTTCCAGTTTTGCAGGCAGGTGTTTTAGGGACAGACATAGTTTGTAGGGGCAAGTTCTGAAAGTATATCAGATTACCTCTGTGTCTACCTCCTGGGCTAGAACTTATCTCAGTAACTCCCACTTAACTGCAAAGGGTGCTGCTAAATGTGGTCAAGCTACAGGTTTAGGAAGGAAAGGGAACTAAGTTCACTAGTTTATTAGCTTACTACCTCTCACTGCCACCTTGATACTTCAGTGCCTGCTCTGCAACATTGCACTAGACTCTAAACATTTCTTCTGCACAGTGAGCTCAGTGGGAAGTTTTGTCAATAGGAGTTGCTGGAAGAACACCGCAGTCGAAAGGGCTTCTCTTCCTGGTCTGGTGTGATGACTTTTGTTTTCTCTTGCTCCTGCTGTATAGTCTTGTGGTGCTTGTGCATGGTGACACCCAGCAGTGAAGCGTCCTAGCTGCATGCCTACATTGTACAGTCCCTTAACAACCTTGCAGCCTGAGCATCAGACTGTGAACCACCCCCAGCATCCCTTCTGGTGACCCTCCAGGCCTCACACTGACTGGAACACCTGACACTTCCTGAACACACAACCACCAGCCTCGGCTCACCTGCATCCTGGAGTGTCACTTCCTGTATGCCTGTGACTGTGAACCAGCTCCAACCTGGGCAAACCAGATAACTTCTCCACCATTCAGTTGGCTCCAACCTCATTTCTCTGCTGAGTTCTGGTGTTCTGCAGCCCAGGCTTGGGGATTCAAGTTGTCCTTCTTTGTACATTGTCTCAGCCCTAGGGTACCCTTTAGCTAGAGTTATCTTTACATCTTCATAGCTACTCTTCTATCATACTTTAATAATTCTTTGTAACAAACTCCCCCTCTTCAGATTACCATGTGTTTTTTTCCTTCTGGCTGGCTGGACCCAGGCTGTTACATTGGGTTTGGTGAATGTGTAGCTCTTTCTGTCTTATCCTAAATCACACACATGAGGTTTTAGACTGTGTCTGTTCAATTCTATAGCACAAGACATATTTCCTGGAGAAGAGAACTGAAACCTGGCTCTTCTGATTTTAAATCATTATAAGAGATAAAAAATCTTACAGGACAAGGCAAGAGTGCCTTTCAGTAGGAAAATTCAAGTATGACAATATTAATTCTAAAAGATATTGGTTCCTCACCACATGTATTTAGAAATGATAAAACAATTTATGCAACATTAAACATAAAATATATCATTATCATGTTTAAAAGACTGAAAATATATTACCTTGACACTGCCAGATTTAGCAGACCTAAAATTTAAATAAATGTTTTTTTCTATCCATTTCTCTCTGTATGTAATGTTATTTGAGATATAATTCAGATACCATAAAATTGATTATTTTAAAGCACACAATTCATTGGTTTTTAGTATATTCACAAAATATGTGAATATCATCACTGTCTAATTCCAGAATATTTTTATCACCCTAAAAGGAAACTCTGTATTCATTAGCAGTCACTCCTTCTTTCCCTCCCCCCAATTCCTGGCACCCACTATCTATTTTCTGTATGTGCAGATTTACTTATTCTGGGAATTTTATTTAAATGGAATCATACCATACATGGCTTTTTGCATCTGGCTTCTTTCATTTAGCTTAATACCTTCAAAGTTCACCCATGAAGTAGGATGTTACATATAATTTTTAATATTTGATATGTATAATCATTGAATACACACATACACATATATTCTTCTCTATTACTTACGACACTTGTGTTAATAACACTAAGACACCCATTTAGTCTTTACTTGAAAGAAAATAATTATGAAAGGAAAAGTAAAAACCTTATGTGTTCATGAAATCCTGAATGTGAGCAAAAGAGAAAGTGAAAAATACCTTCAATCCTGCCTTTTAAATTTTCTCTCATGGTATACTGCTACTAATAATCAACACTTACATAACACTTCAGAATTTCAACACATTTTTATATAGAATGCCAAAGGTAACACCTACTGAAGGAATTATATGCTGTGCTTTAATTCTAGGAGACTGGAGGAATAGTATAAATAGAACTACTTTTTTTAGTTGTTATTATCACACATCCTAAATATAAGTTAATAAAACCTCTAGTGTTTCTGTAAAAATGCTTCTGTGAATAGTGATTGGGAAAAACTCACAGAAGGGTTTGCTTCTTGTTTTCTGAATGAAAATTTTGAAGTTGAGTTAATTATGAGTATTCTCTAAAAAAAAGCATGATCTAATTTTAGTTAAATTTTTTTTGAAATCTAAGAAGGGAAATGAGATGTGATATGTAATGCCGTCATCACAATCATATCTATATTTAACGGGTTTTTTTTTTTCTGACCCTATCTTCAGAGGTGCCAAAAGCTATTCCCCAGCAGTAATAAAATTCTAGTCTGTGTTTGTTAAAAATTTTTGCAATACTCCTCTGAGATATGAGGTAGGAATATTATTACAGCTGGAAATAGAGATGATGGTAAGTTAAGTGACTTGTCCAAGGAGACACAATAAATCAGATGTAGGCCTTGGGAATAAACCTTTACTTCCCTTTAAGACTTTTCTCTGTGATACCATGTGGCCTTTCTGAGCCACTGTAAGTCTCCTCATTAACCCTGCGTGTTAATCTTCGTGTTTTATAAGACCTCCTCCAGATACATAAATATAACCTTTTAAAATACAATTTCTCAGGCAATGTAAATTAAAGAAATCCATTCCTAATAAAGACCAGAGAAAATCTACTCTATCCACAAGACATAGGAAACCCGGGAACTTGTAGTAATGACTTCCATCTGCCCTTAGTAACTGACACGAGGTTATCACATGGCCTTGCCTATTACCCTTATTATTGGGGACTCATACATAAATATGTTGGGACTACTAGCTATAGTTTTTCAATAATGGGAGCAATATGTGAAATATAATATGAACTCCAAAGATTTCTTTGTGAAGTGCAAGTCAGGAAAGATGAATCTTCTTAATGTTAAAGACACCTTTTCCAAAAATTACATTTGTCATGCTCTATATAGTGAGTCGGACACCTATAAACTAGGTTCATACAAAGGGGCAATTATATTTCACAAGATGCTTCACTTTGCAAGATGTCTGCGCCCCAGATACTCTCAACTGTACTAGGTGCTTCTTTATTGGCCTCACTGTGCTCCTCTGTATCTCAGAAGAATAGCTGCATCTCATAAGCCTGATCCATTGTATTTTTATTATCTTTCCTGAATTGAATTTTCCATCTATGTTATATATAACAAATATATATGTCTATCTGTTATATATGTATATATGTTATATAATGTATATATGTTATATATGTGCTATAGATATGTTATATATTTATATAATTGTTCCTTACGTACACTGGCCATGCCCTTTCAAGACAGCTAGATTTACTCTCTTCCATCTTAGCACCTACACTACAGCGGCCTGCTTTTTCTTTTACATTGGAATCTCTTTCTTAGACCCTGAACCCAGAAAAGTAGCCACAGTGTAGTTCATATTATAACGCTATTGGCTAAGATACTCTTGACAGTAAAGAAAACTCTTTGCATCATTAAAATAGAATAATTAATACCTCAATATGAGACAAGTATTTTAGAAAACTATTCTAGGAAATCCTAACAGCTTTGTTCAGTAAACATAGGTGAGGACTTGTCCTACATATGATGAAAATAGTTTACAAAAGTGGCTCCTTCTAAAAATATAAAAATCTTCTGTCCTGAGTATGATTTTTAACTTCAGAGATATCAGCAAATAAGAAACAAAAGGATTAATTCTCAGGATGCCCTGTTATACTTATATATAGAAATATATGGAATAAAATATCCCACTATATCAACCACAGAAACAGAAACAATAGGAGATTATATAATATAGTCCTATTGTTTCTATATGTTTATATACATATGTTTTTATATATATCTGTTTATGTGTGCATGTGTGTGTTTACATATATATTGTAAAATATACATTATTATTACTATTTTAATGAGTTGGTTTATGCATTTAACAGTGCAGGAAAATCTGAAATCTGTAGGGCAGGCAGACGGAAACTCAGGCAGGAGTTAATGCTGCAATCTTGAGGCAGGTTGTCTTTTTGCCTGGAAAAACTCAGTCTTTGCTAGTAAGGCCTTCAATTGATTGACTGAGGCCCCACCCACATTATTGAGTGTAATCTCCTTTACTTAATGTCAACAAATTATAGATATTAATCACACTACGAACTGACTTGTCAGAACACTTAGATTAGTGTTTGAATAAATAACTGGGTACTATAGCCTAGTCAAGTTGACACATAAAATTAACCATCATAGTCTACCCCTTGTCAACTTGGGGTTACACCTCCTTAAGGCATACCTAATCTTCAAATAAAGACAATAACAAGGTCATACTTCTACCTAATATAAAATAACTATCCTGCGTGTAGCCAAGAACACTAACCCTTTTTCCAGGAGAGGATGCAAAATCCTTGGGTGATATTTGCTCTTCTCCTCGATATCTTATAACCTTTAAAATGTAGTGTAAAATTAACTATTATGTATGGATTTTATGTTATATGATAATAAGATAATAGATAAGAAAACAAAGATATTTGACATATACATATGTGTAGGTATATATACACACACAAGCACAAGTAAAAGTTCATAACAAAATAAGGAATAAATACTCAGAACAATTAAAGTAATCAATTCTGCAACTCATTATGTGGTCATACTTGTATTTATAACTGCCTTCATCTACGACTTATTCCATGTTTTCTGTGCCCTTAACAAACAACCCAGCTGGTGGTGGTCCTCTACCTGGTAGGGTGACCCAAACATTCCTTTCTGAAGGATCTTACTAGTCTTATCTAAGTTGTGTTGGTACTGTTGTCTACTCACTTTAATCACATGGCATGGCAGTATAAAGACATGCCCTGAGGGATCTCCTGTATTCTTTATTCCCATTGTATAGTAGCAGCTCAATTCCTGTTAGTAATCAGTATCAATCACTCCAGCCAGCATCTCCCTTCTTGACCTGTTGATTTAGAAGCATGAGGAGCCCAAAGTGGCCAGGTGGTAGTCTTAACTTCCAGTTTATATAGTCATTGTTGTGTCTTCCAGTGGAAACATTCTAGGTTCTCTAGACCAGCTCCTATGGACTGAATGTTTGTATTATGCATATTCATATGGTGACATTGAATTCCCAATGTGAGGGTATTTGGAGGTAGGGCCTTTGAGAGATGATCAGGTAATGAGGGCTTTGATTAGTGTTATTATTAAAGAGACCTCAGAGACCTTTCTCACCCCTTCCAGTGAGAAGATGTCATTTATGAAAAAGAAATCACGCCCTCACCAGACACCAAATATGCCCACACCTTGATTTTGGACTTCCCAGCCTCCTAAACCAAGAGAAATAAATGTATGTTGTTTATAAGCCAGTTTATGGTATTTTGTTTTAGCAACTTGAATGGACTAAGATACCAGCCTAACATAAGGGTATGAGGACAGGAAGCAAATATTTTGCTAGTGAATTACTAAGGGTAATAGTGATTGGTGCCATTCCCATTTCTACCCCTTGATTTCTGGCTGGTGGATGCTGGCTGGGGGAGAAATCGTAGCTTATATTGGACATTGATTTACAGCATATACAGCTTTCTGTGATACAAGGTGTTACCACCTAGCGTGTGCTATAACTGGGTCTTTAAAGGTCTTTCCACCATTCTATCAAGTCAACTGCTTCAAAATGATGGGGTACATGACAAGACCGGTGAATTTCGTGACCAAGGGCCCATTGCCCCACTTCATCTGCTATGAAGTGAGCTCCTTGATCAAGAGCAATGCCGTGTGAAACACCATGATGGAGAATAAAGCATTCTGTAAGTCCATGGATGGTAGTTTTGGCAGAATATTTGTGTGTAGGAAAGGCAAATTCATTTCCAGAGAAAGTGTCCAGAATATTAACACACTCACCTTATACACACATTCATCCTCCATCTAGGGATAACAAGTTGACCTGCACAGTGAAATCATATTGTCCATGGAGGGCAGATGAAGAGCTATTACTGTATGATGGGTTGTGTTGACTGTGGGAACTTTGAATGAACAGATTCCCTTTGATATGTAGTAGGAACATATTTCTGTAACTTATACTGTTGAGAACAAGTACATTACAGAAGAATTATTGTTTTGTATCTGGAAACCATATTCCATTACTTTAAAATTAACTGCAGAGTCAAATGGAAATTTTCCAGTGTGCAAGAAAGATCAAACTTAGTAAAATGTCTTAATGAAAATAAAGGTTTATGCCCAGGCCTATCTCTCATTTCAGTGTACACTCAGACAAATTACTTTTATTGAAATGTTTATGGAACATTTCAATCCTTATTTGAAAATAAGGATAATAGCTGTTCTGTGTGTTTTCCCCTATTTTAGTAAGGATTAAATGGGAAATGTATTTAAAGCATTTAACTCAGTGCACAGAACATAGAAACCGCTTAAGAAACTGTAACTAAAAAGACATAGATACTCATCTTAGTTCACAACAATCCTGTGAAGTCGTTTTTAACTAGTCTTGTTTTATGGATGAGGAGACAGAAGCTGAAAGGGGAAATGCTTTGCTGAAAGTGAGAGAACTGAGCTCAAAGAGATGAATCATAATTCATATTCAGGTTTTCTTCCTTACAAATGATATTTATTGTTGGTTGATTGTGTGTGTGTGTGTGTGTGTGTGTGTGTGTGTGTGTATCTGTGATTTCAGGATAAATACAGCCTTACTGTAGACAATTTTAAAAGCACAGAAACACACTAAGAAGAAAAAGTACTACCTTTAGCCCTTATATTTTTATATGTAAACTACATATAATTACAGATAGTACTATTAATAGAAATAATAGCTAGGCTTTATTGAGTCCTTTAATGAGTCAGTGTTATTTTTCTAAGTGTTTCACACAGATTAAACCACTTGGCCCTGACAAATACAATAGAGGATAAGTATTATTCTTATATCCATTTACCAATGAGGAACTGAAGTCCTGGGGTGATTAGCCAGTTTTCTGAAGGTAACCAGCTTCAATGGTGGGGGCCACTCACACTCAGGCTGGGTGACAATAGAACCAATATCTTTAATATCTAGGCTAGTAACCTTGATACAGACAATTGATTACATTGGACTCATACTGCATACTTTTTATAATAAGACTTTTTCATAATGCTGCCATTACCCTTCTATGTCATTGAATATACTTCTACATGTTGATGTTTATTAACAATGTCATATGACAACTTAAAAAGTGAACCATTATTTATTTAATTAATTTTATACTGTTAGATGCTTAAGTTGCTGTTGTTGATTGTTGTGATAGTTAATTTTATATGTCAATTTGATGAGGCTAAAAGATACCCAGATATCTGGTAAAGCATTGCTTCTGGGTGTGTCCGTGAGGGTGTCTCCTTGAATCAATAGACTGAGACAAGAATATTGTACTCACAAATATGGGTAGGCATCGTTTAATTCACTGAGGGCCTGATTAGAACAAAAAGTCAGAGGAAGGCAAATTTGCTCTATCTTCTTGAGGTAGGACACCCATCTTCTGCTCTTGGATATTGGCACTCCTGGTTTTGGGGGCTTCAGACGTGGATTGGAACTTGCATCATTGGCCCCCTGGTTTTCAGGTCTTTCAGCTTAGCCAGAAACTACACCACCAGCTTTCCTGGGCTTCCACCATGCAGATGGAAGATCACAGGACTCCTCAGCCTCCATTACCAGGTAAGCCAATCATTCATACTAAATCTTTTCCTATATATCTCTATGTATTCTATTGGCTCTGTTTCTCTGGAGAGCCCTGACTAATACACTCTACTACATATTAAGTAATCTGGATTTATTATTAATCTCAAGAATGTCTTTACCTCTTCCTGCCATAAGTTTCTATCCAGGAGAAAGAGCAACAGGACAGCCAATATGTTTGTCATATGTCTTGACTCAAGGCTTCTCCCAAAGCTCTCTGACCCTTACTTTTTGGAGATTTGTAGTGAAGAACTTTAGCCAAATACTGCAACATAATGAGCGATATATTTGATAATTTTATTTTGTGAAAATAATTGTTATCACAACTAATGCCTATTGAACTCAAGAATTCCCTCAAATTTCTTAAATTTTAGGTTGCAAAATACAGTATCTGTTAACTAGGGCAAATAATGTCAAGTGTAAAAATCCTAAAAGATTAGATTTTACACTTCACTTCTACATAAATATACATGCCCGCAGACCTACGCATTTGTTCTAATAAAAGTTTTATACTGCTTTTTGCTTTTCAATGCAAAATCTAATGCAAAGATGAGAGACTATATTTCAACCTCAAATAACACTTCACAAAGTATGGATGATCATTTAAAAAAGAATAAAGGGGAAATATCAAGGAAATAAAAAATTCCTTTAGGTGTTTTTGTTTTGTTTTGTTTTGTCTTGAATATTAACACAATGGAAGGTAGATTCAGTCCACATTACAAGCAGGGAAAGACTATTGAATTAAAATTTGGGAAGACTTCCTTGGGAGTTTTCTTTCTTGCTCTTGACTTTGTATATTCAAAGTACTTCAAGAGCCTGGGGAAGAGTCTCTGGGCATAGCCTCATCTAGATACCAAAATATATGTACTTTTTATGGTCAGTGCTCAACCACTTTGTGCAGAGATATACTCAGGACCCTAAGTTTCCTCCAGTGTGGCAGTCTCTGAGGCCAGACATTGAGGAGTTAAGGGAGGCCAGGGCGCGGGGACAGCTGGAGATAATTACTTACAATCAAAGGACACGCAGAAAATCAGCAGGAACAGCAGGGTGAGGTGTTCTGCCTGGCTGGATGATAGGAGTCATCTGGACAGAGGCAACTGGGCTTAAACACTGGTAAGGGAATTTTGCACTGTTTGATCTTATTTTAAGACCTAAGAAAGAGATTGTGATTGGTTTGAACATGGTTTAAAAAGCCCCAAGGTAGACATTCCTACCATAAACAGCTTGAACTCTCTTGTCCTCTAAGTGGGGATGTAGGAAGGATGTGTTAAGGCCAAGGGGGGCTTTGCGTATTAAACACAGGATCGGGTTTTACTTCTAAAATTCTGAAGCATACGTTTGTACTCCTGTTTGCCAACATGAGCAATTTGTCTAAAATCCTGTACATTTGACTTGGAATTGTTTTTTTGTTGTTGTTGGTTTTTTTGCCTAAAATCTCTATGTAAAAACCTCTTGACTTTCAACTTTTTTTTCATCAATTCACTTTTTTCCTATAGTCCTAAATTATATTTCAGCAACTGCCATTTTCCCTCACAGGTCCAAGATTCATGAGGCAAATAAATATTTCTTCAGTGAGAGAGTGTATTGTAGCTAGCACTATTTTAAGAGATACCAGATCTCTGAAGTCTTTAAATTGGATTTTCTCCTCAAATACTTATTTTTCCCACTTAATATCATGTGTAAAATGAATTCACTGCATTATATTCAGCACCTAAACCTTGACTCTTGGAGAAACCTTTCCTTGATGAACTCCAATCCAAAGCTATGATCATTCTTCTTTTTGATTTACCTATAGTGTTAAGAAATAAGCTCTAAACTTTACAACATTAGGCACTTTATCAGGTAACCACAGAATTAAGCATACGAAGCAACTTGAAAGGAGGGATGTTTGCTTCAAAGCTGATGGCATTAGATGTTACAAGATAAAATGGAAAAACACCTCATGTACAAATGCCTGGGGCAGGACTTATACAGACAGCATAAATGACAGCCTTTTCATTTATGATACGGAATTTGTGGGGGGCAGAGCTCCGAGGTAGAAGTCAGAAACTTTTATATACAAAAGCACTGTCAGAACCTAAGCTGTGTCTCCCTTCCTTAGAAACTGTCAATGGTTCCCTATTGCTTACAGGATGAAGCCCAAATGCCTTAGAATTCACAGCAGCGCTTTATGTATGTTTCAGATCAGCCTCTGCGCCTCTTCTTCCCTTTTCCTGTCTGCCCTGTGTGCCCACGCTCCATCTAGCCCTTAAAAATGCCCTTTGTGTTCTTAGCCTTGAACTTTTGATCCTATTATATCTTCAAATTCAAATATCTTACCCTAATTGCACAGCCTGGAAATTTTCCATGTGAGTGTAAAGGTCAACATCAGAAAATTTTCTCCCCAACCCAAGCCCACAACCTTAACAAACAAACAAAAAGCTTTACCCTTTCTGCTACCTGCAATTAACAAGCACAAATCCATGCCTCATTCCTACTTGTCCTGAAGAATTAACTGATCCTTTATTAGTGTATTCATAGCAATAGATGCATCTCTATATAATTCATTTATTCAATAATTCAGGCATTACTTCATGAATTTGTTTAAAAAGTGCTTATTGAGTACTTTTTTGCATAATGATGACCAGTCACTGCTCTAAATTCTGGGAATTAAACAGTGAACCAGACAGGCTGATGATCTCAAAGCTAACAAGCTAGCCATTACCTTAAACTTATTCACATAACATTATGATTAGCCACTTGCCTCTCTGCTATCCCTAGGAGAAAGAACAACTTATTAATAATCTTTGAATCCACAAGGTTTAGTAGTGTGGTTAATATTCATGAACCTAATAACATATCCAAAGTGACGCTCACTGTGTTCCAAGTAAAGATTTTATGCTTTATGTGAACTATCTCATGAAATCCTCCCAAGAGCCCAGTGAGGGAGATACTCATTGTTCTCAGAGAAGGCAAGAAACTTGACTAAGGTCACACAGTTATTAAGTAGAAGAGTCAGAAATAGAACTCAGGTATGTCTGATTCCCAGAGTAAAGTGAGGGAAAAAATGGATGAATGAATGCAATGTTACAAAAAGAGGTCAGTCCTCTGACCAGGACTCCAAGTCAGGTGGGCATGTCGTTGTAGCCTAAGGAAGAAAAATACTTGGAGCAAATTTCTCCATTCTTAGTATGGAAGAGGAGGTAACGGGCTTCATGTACCCAAAGAGTTTGAAACTTATGCTGAAAAATCTATCTCTTAATTTATCACTAATATTAGGTCTGTTAGGACAAGTTAAAAATGGTTACTTAGTTCACTCATGTTTTGCCTCTTTCTAAAAGTTATTTCAGACTGCCTTAAATAGGATCAAATATAACCAAATTTAATAATAAATCCCTGCTTTTCTCACGCTGGAACATGCTCTCTAGAGTTGCCCATGTGAGAAGCCGCTCCATGTCCCATTAGTCCCTGCAATACCAAGTGTCTATCCTTGTGGCTTTTGCTTGAGAATCTATACCTAAAATCATCCCTTGGCCACATCATAATATTCCAAGAGTGACTGTCTTGGCTTTTAAAATTCACCCCCAATGACCCACCCCCCGCCAAGGTAAGTTTCATTACACAGAGTGTAATTTTTACATCAGACCATAACAAGTACACTTTCTAAAGTTGGTAAAAATATTTTTAGCCCTTTTCCTCTAATGCTGTTATGGACTTCTAGAAACTGTTTATTTACATGGATAAGATTTCAAAATGTAAATAATAGAGAAGAGGAAATACATTGAGTGTGTGGGGTAATAGAACTATTATTATTGTGCATCAAAGTTGGGGCCATGTTTCCTGATAAGTTTCATAATTTTCACCATAAAAAAGAGAGACTTTTACTCTATATCATTCCTCTTGGAGTCACTATTCTTCTCTGGACATAAATATAATCATATCAACATATTATATATTAATAATCATATTAAGAACTAATTTTTACATTTTTTCTTATAAAAATGGCCAGAGAAAGTTCTGTTCACTTCCTTGAAAGAGTTCATTGTTAACAGAATACAGAACTCATTTACATCAGTTGATATTTTCATCTTTGCCTTTAACTTTCCTCCATTATTGATTGAATATGGTAGTCTTTAAAATTTTTCATGAAAAATAATTTTCACAGGGTGGGGATGCTGAGGGACAACCTCTTTTGCCCTTCACTTTGTGTTTCTCTGTGGTGAGGCATCATTAAGGTAACACTCCAGGCCTCTCTCTCCACCCCCTCATTTACTCCTGAAGGATGAAGGAACTTCTCTGGCTGGTGGATCTGGAACAACTAGGCATGCCTAACTCTGTCCTTCCTTTTTTCCTTCTCTTTAGGATGTGCTTGTCTGAAGATAGCAAGCACTTTGGTCTGTGTGAGTGTGAATAGCTTCTTATAGAGTTTGAAGTTCACAATCTGCCCATCGAGACACAGCGACTCTGGGTTCAGAAGTTGGGGAAAAGGGTGTCAAATTCTGGGTACATCCGAAAGACCATACTTTGTAAAGCAAAGAATTTCCTCAAAATTTAGTCTAAGAAAAAGTTCTAAAACAAAATGTGAATAGCTCTAACATTTGATCCTATTTCTAAAATTCAAAGACATTAGATCTGCCCAATTATAAACTCCTTCTGCTGTAACTTTGTATTGAAATTTAGTAATGAAATCATATCTTCTACTACCTTATCTTAAAAACGTGAAAGCAAACAGAGCACTCGTATGGGAGCCCTTAGGTTTTTAGGTGTTACTTAACTAACTTCTAGACGACATTAGTATTAGCATTCCAGATTCAAAGTAAGAGATTACTTGGTGTGAACACAGAATTCGCGCTACTTACACTTCAATTCTGAGAATAAAGAATTTTACATCTGATTTTGTTCTTCTCTAATCTGGCAACGTGAGGGATGATTACAGCGAGAGTTTACATATGGCAGAGTAAAGTAATGATTTGTGATATCTTCACAGTAGAACATTTTTTCTTCCTCTGTTTTCCCAAGGGAAATAAATTGTCAGACTTTGAAAAGATGGGGCCTCATAAAATTCTTCATGCATTTCATCTGTGGCTGCTTCTGGTACACACACGCACACACACACACGCGCGCGCGCACACACACACACACACACATATTAACCAAAGGCTAGGATTTCTGGAGATTACTTTCAAAGTTTCTGTCTCACCCCAAACCCATTTTTGAAAATTCTTCTGGAAAGGTTATCAGAGGCAGTAAAGGATGTGGGGATATCACTATGTAGGAGTAATGGGGCATAAAACCAAATATTTATTCTGCCCACTGAGCACCAGCTATAACTATAGTGTAGGAAAGAACTCCTCTCTACCTGCCTCTAATGGTGAACGTACCTTCCAGATTTATCACATATGCCTGGTTTAAAGATTAGTTCCCAGTAGGAGATTCCTTCAACTGAAGAGCTTTTTGAATCAGATTTATCAGATTTATTTGAGTCTCATCTCTTGACTTAAGTATGGTTAGAAAGTATGGTAATGTATTTTGAATAAAGGGTTCATTCATTTTAATGAGAGAAAATGCCTATGGTGGCCTTGTAATATTAGAAAGATATTTATTTACAGCTCTATAGTCTTTCTCTTTGGAAAAAGAATATTTTACAAGAAGATTTAATCAGTTAACAGAAAGAAGTTACTTGTTGCAATGTCACCACCATACTAGGTACTAATTCTTTCAGTTTTATTTCTAAATGATCCGGTTAAGACTTATTTCTTTCTATTTCTGTATACTATTATTTTCTTTGTTTCTAAAGGGTTGGTGATACATTGTATCTTTAAAAAACTTAATCTTCTACATCCATCTGCTTTTTATTCAGTACAATGATGAAGAACTGGTTAAAAAATCACAAAACAGAAAATTATTTACTCTTTAAAATTGTATGATCCAAATATATTTAAAATATAAAAAATACTGGCATAAAACATAAGCAATTTGTGCAAGTTCATGTGGTTTTATTCATTAAAATATTACATGCGTTATACATATAATACATATGCAACCTTGTCTCATTGTCTCTAAAAAAATAAAATATGTAAAAAATAGTATACTGTTATATATATAAATATATATACATATATATATACACACACACGCATATATATATATTCAAAGGTGGACATAAAATGAAAATAAAAATAATTGCCTGCAATTTTGGAGGCCGAGGCAGATGGATCACCTGAGGTCAGGAGTTAGAGACCAGCCTATCAACATGGTGAAACCCCATCTCTACTAAAATACAAAATTATCTGGACATGGTGGTGCGCACCTGTAATCCCAGATACTTGGGAGGCTGAGGCAGGTGAATCACTTGAACCTGGGAGGTTGAGGTTGCAGTGAGTCAAGATCGCACCACTGCACTCCAGCCTGGGCAACAGAGAGAAGCTCCATCTCAAAAAACCACCATCATCAACAAAAATCATTGCTGGGTAGTATAATATATGTGATCTACAAATACTTTAATATTCAATTTTTGTTATTTAACATTTATAGAGTATTACTTTTGTCATCAAAAAAATGGCATTTTTGAACACCTGAACTAAAGAAAAGTTTTTTGGGGAACTAAAAAGGCAGCTTTCTGTCCCAGCTCCTACAAACTACATAGATGTTGTCTCATATACTCCTTTAGCCACATAGAAGAAGAAGAACCCAATTGTGGAGGTGTGCAGTTGTAGTCCCAGCTACTCTGGAGGTAGCGTCAGTGGGACGGCTGGGCTGCTGGGGTTCAAAGCTGCACCGCACTATCATGGCGCCTGTGAGTAGCCTGCGCTCCAGCCTGGGCAACATAATGCAACCTTGTCTCTACAAAATAAAAGTAGGTAAAAACTAAAAGAACCCTATACTATTATCTTCAGTAGTAAAATTTTCGTTTGAGCATCTGCTACCCATTGCTTTTTTGACCAGGTGTTTACTTAAGGTGCTTAACAATAAAAAATAATAAAATAGTAAAATAAAAATGGAATTATAAAAGAGGACACAAGTCTGCCAACTGTAGGAGCCAAAATAATTGGTATGTTCTGCCTCAAATTTGTCCTTAATGTTTTCTTCTCTTTATTTAGAAGAAGGAGCAGAGCTTTAGGGGAAACATAGTTTTCCCAGCACTATATATATATATATATCTCAGGTAGAAATCTAACATTTAGCTCAATGTTCACTGTATAATTTAATGTTATCACCAATATGTGCAATTTGTGATTGGATTTAGCAAAATTTAACCTTCATTGAGAGACAAGGGCATAATATTAAAACAAATCTTAAGGCAAGATTTTGGGGTGCCATATATAATTTTCTGCTTTTTAAACTTTCTAACTTGATCCAATGATGACATTTGGAGCAGATGAAAAACACATGACGTATTAAAACTTCTCAAATATCGCTTGTCTAAATCAAGCTTTTGATTGTAATTTTATGACCGGAGGGCTAATGTTCTATACTTGTTAATTAAGGGTACATTGATGGATAAGATTTAGAAACAATGAAAAATGGCAGGGTTATATGACAGAACATTCTCAACTTCCTTATTTACAAATAGGGAAAGTAAAGTACAGAATTGTATACAAGGATTTAAGAGATCTCATCCACCCATCCATTCATTCTTTCATTTAACAAATGTGTCAGTTAAGATGCCTAGGAGTCTATGAGGAGACCCACCTAGGCAGCAAAGTAGGCATGAAGAAAAAAGACAAATTTGAAATATGTTAGAGGCAAAACTGGCAAGATATAAAAACAGATTAAATGTGGGACATTAAGAAGGGGTCAAAAATCTTTCCAGAAGTCTACTTTGGGTGACTGTGGTATCAAAGTAGACATAGATTATTCTAGTAAGAGTCCATGTAAAGAAAAAGATGAAGAAGTTTATTATAGACTTGTTAAGGTAGGGTTGCCAATAGGAATTCCAGGTGGGGCCAACCATCAGGAATTTAGAAAATGGTCTAAATCCAGGTCCAAGCTTGAGATAAAAGTTTGGGACTTATAAACCTTTGGCTGAAAGATGAAACCATGAGAATAGGTGGCTCACAAACTGTGAAAATGAGGTGAACAGTGGGCTCAGAACTCGACTATCGTAACACCCACATTTAAAGGGCAGAAAGAAGAAAGGATCCCATGAAGAAGAAAAATATGCTACTGCCAATTTTATAATGAGAATAAGAAGCTACGGGCAGGCAGAGTTTCAAAGAGAGAGTGGTCAATCATCCTGAGTGATATTTAAAAATTCAGCAGGATGAGAATCGACAAACGATCATTGAATTTAGTGAGGAGAAGTGCCCAATGATAACCTTGCCAGTAAAGAAACTGGTAAGAAAGAGAAATCACAATGGACTGAAAATTGTTACATAGAGTAGTAGCTTCTTCCTTGAGAAGTTTAGGGACTCCTTCAGTCCCATTTACACAGCCAGAAGTCGAGATGGGGCAGAACTTAAACTCGAGGCAAGGTGGTGCAGTTCTTCAATGGCAGGGCAGAAACTAGACCTCCCTGTCCTAAGTTCAGATCTAAGTCTTTTAGACAGTTACATTCACCAAAGTACCTCAGAAATAACTGGAATCTTTTACCACATTTTCCAAATTTCATGACAGTCTAGATGAGGTGCTCAGGGAAATTTTCCAAGCATATATTAAAACGTACATACAATAAGGTTAAAGAGAGAGCATTCAGGTGACTTACTTTAGCGGTAGCTGAACAGAACACAACAAACTAAAAATAAATGTTACCCTACTAAATTCAAGTGCATGTTCAACTTTTAGGGAGTGCTTAATGGCACCAAGTAGTATTAGGAAGTAAAATTGAATGGACAGGTTTTAAACAGCACCCTACAGCAACATAATTCTGCCTGTGACCTTTTTCAGTAATTAAGTTGCTTAGCTCATATTTATGCCCTAGATTAAAGAAACAAAACAGAGGTACAACGTTTTTGATGCTTCTTGGGAGTCACACAATTCTTCCATCATAATGGTATTAAATAAAAGAGAAACCCTGTTCTCATAGCATGTTCTGGGAACACAGTAAAGCTGTACATCTTCGTGGGGAGTGGAGGGAGATAAAGCTGACCATGAAGGCCGGAACCAGATAATGAAGGGCTTTATATATCATGCTAAGGAGTCTGGACTTTATCTTGAGGGTTAGCAGTGAGCTATTAAAAACTTTTAAGTAAGTGATTATCATGATCAGATTTCTATTTTCTGGCAGCGGCAGTGTGGAGAAGAACTAAAGGAGGACAAAGACTGGAGGCAGAGAGACGATTTAGTAAGTCCCACTCATCCTTTCTCTTTCCCTCTGCCTCAAGATTCCCAGATGCCACCTACTTTCTTCCCAAGGGCTACTTTCGCTGGTCTGAGCTTCCATTCCATAACGTACTATCCATATGTGCTCATGTACTCTTGCACACACACACACACACACACACACACACCCTCTAACACACACACACAGCATGGTTTTCATTCTGATCCTTTCTAGGCAGGATCAAGTCTTCCTGTCATATCCAAGTCACTCAGAAGTCATGTTAAGGAGAAAAATACATGTCATAGGAATGAAAGACCCCCAGGCTATTGAGAAGACATGGAAGGTTCAAGAGGTTTGCTCAGAGATGGGGCTATGACCATGTATAAAAATGTATACAAATTATCAAGTTACCTACATGGATTTACTATACAATGTTTCTATTTTCTATATCTTTATTGTATATTTCTCTATAGTGTATTACATAGAAAGGTATGTAGAAGAATGAACAATAATAAAAGGAATTAGAAAAGAGAGGGAATTTTCACACATATGTATACACAGTGGAACTTGTACAAGAAGGCTCAAGTGAAGAATTTTGTGTACTAACTGCTACAAATTAGCCACAGAAGATATCACTATGGGAGGAAGCTCCCCTCTCCCAGAAAAAGAAAATAGCAAATGTTAAAGGCAATAAAATATTTGCAAATGATGAATCAAAAGTAAGCAAATTAAGTGATAGAAATGATCTATGTATCTGGTTCATATGGTGCAGGTGTCTTTAGGTTAATAACTGCAGGAGGACACCTAAATTACAATCTTTGTTAATAGTTGTAAGTCTTGGGAGGTAGGTAATAATGTAGCCTAAGCGTATTGATTGCTAAAAGAGATTATACTAAAGGAAACTTTAATATCTATGTAGCCTTTAATGTTGAAAGTATCATCTGTGGAACATTCTTTTATTATCCTTAGGAAAACAAAATAATATCTGTGGGGTTTTTTGTTTTCCTCGTGTTATAAGAGAGAGTGCAGATGATCTAATCGGAAAAATGAGGGGGAAAGGAAGCAGAGCATTTTATATGTTATTGAATCACTAAAACATTCTTGAATGCTGCACATTTGAAATGTGACCATTAATCACAATGGTGTAATGGTGATTATAGGGAAACTGCACATACCTACGCCCCTTTGGTATCTGCGAGCATAACGAGCACTGAAAGCAATTGCTATCGATAGCTCCCTTTGCACTCCTGGGACAATGCACAGGGTCCATTTCTTACCCTGGTGATCTCTGTGAGGACATGAGTGGGTTGGCAGTATTGAGAAAGCATGAAATCACAAAGAGAACATTCAACATTGAAGCTACTGGTGGGCATCGAGGTCAGCAGGCTGATGGAGACAAGATAGCAAGAGCAAACCAGATTATAAGTAGTGCTGGGATTTAAAGGTACCTCTTTCACTGCTCAAACACTGAAAGCTGGATCAGCTTCGGTTCAT
This sequence comes from Theropithecus gelada, assembly GCF_003255815.1. Classification (NCBI taxonomy): domain Eukaryota; kingdom Metazoa; phylum Chordata; class Mammalia; order Primates; family Cercopithecidae; genus Theropithecus; species Theropithecus gelada. The sequence continues at coordinate 79,029,001 of NC_037676.1, forward strand.
GGTGTCAGAGTCTGATAACTCTCCTGTTCACATAAGGTAGAGTGCTAATCCTAATAGGGGTTGCTTCCAAATAGTTTATAAACTTAGTACTGCTTCCACCCTCTAACCTCAATAGCTGAGAGATGATGGGGATAAGCTGTTAGGTTTTAGAGAGACAGATCTTTGGGCCTGAAACATTTCTTCCTTCCTTCCTTTCCTTGTAAGGCCAGGACACTTAGTCTTCCAAGTGTCTGTACTAATTAAATGCAGGTCTAGTATGCCAAAAATGTTTTGAATGTAAAAGATTAACGAGAGAGCAAACTTTTGTGAAAGGAGGGAATTGAGACAGGAGAAGCCCCTCCTAGTTGGCATGGTTTTAAGGGGGAGGTAATCTTGAGGTCTTAGGAAAATGAGCAGCGCAATATATTTTTTTAAGAGACACTTGGCTCCAGTGGGAAAGAATGAACAAAATATTTCAGGGACTAAGGCAGCAGCCACCCAGGAAGACGCACCATGATCCCGGGTGACAGATGAGCTGTAAGTGGACTGTCTGAGTAAATGAGGGCAAGACTAAAGCCATCTTACATTGGCCTCTTCTGACTGTGTTTCCTCTTGTTTTATTTTAAGAAGAACCCACTGACCATTTTGACCTTTCCTTCCAGGTTTGGCATTTGGAGGAATAAATCAGGATTACTGCTGCCATTAAGCTTCAGATGTGGTGTCTTTAAGACAAAAAGTAAGACCATTACTGGCAGTTTTAGCTCTCGGGACAAGAACTGCATTGCTAATTTGGAACAGTAAGAATTAATCAGTAGGAGAAACTTGACGTTCCTGTGGGCTACATCAAGCTCCCCAAATATTTTAGGTATTGCTTGTTCAATCAGCTGGGCAGTGAGAGGTAGGAAGGGAGACAAAGTTTTGTGTTTGGTAACTTGCCAGCTCTCAGATGTTGGCTAACCTTTTGAGAAGCAGAGTTTCTTTTTCATAAAAACATTTAGCAGTGGTCAGACTGATGAACATATTTGGAGACACTAAAATGATGTAATAATGGCAACAATGTTATTTTTACAGCATTAGAAGAAAGGAGGACAACTACCAGCTGCCAAACCCATTGGTCACATTGATCCCTAATAAATCCTGGGTGAGCCTGGCCAATATTAGTCATAGGATTTAAGCCTGTGAATCTGTTAGGACTTAAGATACATTGCTTTCAGTTGGGAGGGTAAGAGAAAATCTCCTGGCATATGGTTCAAGGAAGGGTAATTTAGTATACTTTCTTAATGCTTTGAAAAGCTATACTGAGGCAACTTTTTTTTTTTTTAATGAATGTCTTGTAGTTTCAAAAGAAGATGGCAACTTCACATGAGGGAAACATGGGGGAGATATATTTAAGGGAAGACACAAAAGACACAAAGGAGACTGTAAAGCCTTCCAGGTTTTTTAGAAGCCCTAAAACAAATGATAAAAACCAAAAACATGTGACATAACTTTCGCATACACCAAATTCACATTTACTGAAGGCTGACAAAGATATCACACTTCCAACAGGGCACTTGCTTTTTCTAATGTATTTGAAGCAATTACTCCTCACAGCTCTAGTAGCAGTAAAGACGAGTAATATTCCTGTTTTACAGATGAGAAAGCTGCCATTTACTATAACCTAACAATTTAATATAGTCAGCAAGTCCATACAGCCGGAGAACTGTGCACCTGGAATTCCATATCAGGCCTGTGAGATATCAGAGTCCAAGACTGTGAACATGAGGCTGAACTACAGAGTTACACTTCTTTGGAGGTAGTAGAGTTGGTGATCAGGAGCACAGGAGTCCCGTGAGGTGAGACAGGGTTCTTTCACTTATCAGCTATGTGAATTGAGTAGGCTCTGAGGGAAATGGAGAAAACAGTTATTTCAAATGGAGATAATTAATGAATAATTAATGAAATGGAGATAATAGTTATTTCATAGAGTTTTTGACGGGCTTAAACATTCGGGAAACTTAAATCCTTGGTAAAAAGTAATTGTTTTTATTAAATAACTAATTTTGGAAATGCTTATTTGTTTTACGTACTCTTTGACCAGAGATTTCCAAAGTAAAGCTCCACTCCAGAACAGTAAGTCATCATTCCTGGGAAAAGACCTTAAAATATGAGCTGTCATCTCTCATCCCTTGTGATTCTTAGGATGAGGCTAGTTTGGGACACAATGCCTTCGGTCTTTTGGTTCCCCTTCTCAACTTCATACTAACCCATCACATAAGTAATTTGTTAAAGGTCATACCATGCCATTGCTCCCTAGATCATCCCTGCAAATTACAAACCACTCTTTATTTTCTCCTTGATCTATAAAGATTAGCGATGCTATAACAGTATGTCAGATAAGCTTCAGCTCTGGTTCTGTCTGGCACTGAATTATAATTGGTTCAAAGCACACATCCAGAGGAAAGATTGTCTGAATCCTTCACGAAGAAATTGCTTTTCTTAAACAGGTAATGTGCTGAGACCCAGAAAGTAAATCCTCCACAGAGCACCCTCCCATCCCAATCATCTGACAGTCTTTTAAAAGTCAATTCAGAATTCACCCCTTCCAGAATTTGCCACTGACTAATAGTACTTGACTTCAGCCACTTCCACATTACTCTCAGAATTTCAGCTGTGAATCTAGGGAAATAATTAGCATTGGTTACATGACAAATGTTCTTAATAGCTGTGGTTTAGTATGTTTCTTTAACAAAATATATGCTACTTGAAGGTAAGACTCATGTCTGCTACATATTAAAGTTTATGACAGTACAAAAGAAAGAGAAGATATGGGCTTTGCCCTCAAGGAGCAGACAATCCAGTTGATGAGCGATATTGATCTGCAGCTTTTTTTTTTTTTTTTTTTTTTGTACTTTAAGTTCTAGGGTAGATGTGCACAACGTGCAGGTTTGATACATAGGTATACATGTGCCATGTTGGTTTGCTGAACCTATCGACTCATCATTTACATTAGGTATTTCTCCTAATGCTATCCCTCCCCCAGTCCCCCACACCCCAACAGGCCCCAGTGTGTGATGTTCCCCACCCTGTGTCAAAGTGATCTCATTGTTCAATTCCCACCTACGAGTGAGAACATGAGGTGCTTGGTTTTCTGTCCTTGTGATAGTTTGCTGAGAATGATGGTTTCCAGCTTCATCCATGTCCCAGCAAAGGACATGAACTCATCCTTGTTTATGGCTGCATAGTATTCCATGGTGTATATGTGCCACATTTTCTTAATCCAGTCTGTCACTGATGGACATTTGGGTTGGTTCTAAGTCTTTGTTATTGTGAATAGTGCTGCAATAAACATACGTGTGCATGTGCCTTTATAGTAGCATGATTTATAATCCTTTGGGTATATACCCAGTAATAGTATTGCTGGGGCAAATGGTAATTCTAGTTCTAGATCCTTGAGGAATTGCCACACTGTCTTCCACAATGGTTGAACCAATTTACACTCCCGCCCAGAGTGTAAAAGTGGTCCTATTTCTCCACATCCTCTCCAGCATCTGTTGTTTCCTGACTTTTTAATGATTGCCATTCTAACTGGCATGAGATGGCATCTCATTGTGGTTTTGATTTGCATTTCTCTGATGGCCAGTGATGATGAGCATTTTTCATGTGTCCGTTGGCTGCATAGATGTCTTCTTCTGAGAAGTGTCTGTTCATATTCTTTGCCCACTTTTTGATGGTTTTTTTTTTTCCTTGTAAATTTGTTTGAGTTATTTGTAGATTCTGGATACTAGCCCTTTGTCAGACGGGTAGATGGCAAATATTTTCTCCCATTCTGTAGGCTGCCTCTTCACTTTGATGGTAGTGTCTTTTGCTGTGCAGAAGCTCTTTAGTTTAATTAGATCCCATTTGTCTATTTTGGCTTTTGTTGCCATTGCTTTTGGTGTTTTAGTCATGGAGTCCTTGTCCATGCCTATGTCCTGAATGGTATTGCCTAGGTTTTCTTCTAGGATTTTTATGGCTTTAGGTCTAACATTTAAGTCTTTAATCCATCTTGAGTTAATTTTTGTATAAGGTGTAAGGAAGGGATCCAGTTTCAGCTTTCTCCATATGGCTAGTCAGTTTTCCCAGCACCATTTATTAAATAAGAAATCCTTTCCCCATTTCTTGTTTTTGTCAGATATGTCAAAGATCAGATGGTTGTAGATGTGTAGTATTATTTCTGAGGGCTCTGTTCTGTTCCATTGGTCTGCATCTCTGTTTTGGTACCAGTACCATGCTGTTTTGGTTACTGTAGCCTTGTAGTATAGTTTGAAGTCAGGCAGCATGATTTGTTCTTTTTGCTTAGGATTGTCTTGGCAATGCGGGCTCTTTTTTGGTTTCACATGAACTTTAACGTATTTTTTTCCAATTCTGTGAAGAAGGTCATTGGTAGTTGATGGGGATGGCATTGAATCTATAAATTACTTTGGGCAGTATGGACACTTTCACGATATTGATTCTTCTTATCCATGAGCATGGAATATTCTTCCATTTGTTTGTGTCCTCTTCTATTTCGTTGAGCAGTGGTTTGTAGTTCTCCTTGAAGAGGTCCTTCACCTCCCTTGTAAGTTGGATTCCTAGGTATTTTATTCTCTTTGTAGCAATTGTGAATGGGAGCTCACTCATGATTTGCCTCTCTGTTTGTCTGTTAATGGTGTATAGGAATGGTTGTGATTTTTGCACATTGATTTTGTATCCTGAGACTTTGCTGAAGTTGCTTATCAGCTTAAGGAGATTTGGGGCTGAGATGATGAGATTTTCTAAATATACAATCATGTCATCTGCAAACAGGGACAATTTGACTTCCTCATTTACTAATTGAATACCCTTTATTTCTTTCTCTTGCCTGATTGCCCTGGCCAGAACTTCCAACACTATGTTGAATAGGAGTGGTGAGAGGAGGCATCCCTGTCTTGTGCTGGTTTTCAAAGGGAATGTTTCCAGTTTTTCCCCATTTAATATGATATTGGCTGTGGGTTTCTCATAAATAGCTCTTACTATTTTGAGATACGTTCCATCAATACCTAGTTTATTGAGAGTTTTTAGCATGAAGGTTGTTGAATTTTGTCAAAGGCCTTTTCTGCATCTGTTGAGATAATCATGTGGTTTTTGTCATTGCTTCTCTTTCTGTGATGGATTACATTTATTGATTTACCTATGTTGAACCAGCCTTGCATCCGAGGGATGAAGCTGACTTGATCGTGGTGGATAAGCTTTTTGATGTGCTGCTAGATTCGGGTTGCCAGTATTTTATTGAGGATTTTAGCATCGATGTTCTTCAAGGATATTGGTCTAAAATGCTCTTTTTTTGTTGTATTTCTGCCAGGCTTTGGCATCAGGATGATGTTGGCCTCATAAAATGAGTTAGGGAGGATTCCCTCTTTTTCTATTGATTGGAATCATTTCACAAGGAATAGTACTAGCTCCTCTTTGTGCCTCTGGTAGAATTCAGCTGTGAATCCATTTGGTCCTGTACTTTTTTTGGTTGGTAGGCTGTTAATTATTGCCTAAATTTCAGAGCCTGTTATTGATCTATTCAGAGATTCAGCTTCTTCCTGGTTTAGTACTGGTAGAGTGTATATAGCCATAAATTTATCCATTTCTTTTAGATTTTCTAGTTTATTTGCATAAAGGTGTTTATAATAATCTCTGATGGTAGTTTGTATTTCTGTGGGATCAGTGGTGATATCCCCTTTATCATTTTTTTATTGCATCTATTTGATTCTTCTCTCTTTTCTTCTTTATTAGTCTTGCTAGTGGTCTATCAATTTTGTTGATCTTTTCAAAAAGCAGTTCCTGGATTCATTGATTTTTGAAGGTTTTTTTTTGTGTCTCCATCTCTTTTAGTTCTGCTCTTATCTTAGTTATTTCTTGCCTTCTGCTAGCTGTTGAATTTGTTTGCTCTTGCTGCTCTAGTTCTTTTAATTGTGATGTTAGCGTGTCGATTTTAGATCTTTCCTGCTTTTTCTTGTGGGCATTTAGTGCCATAAATTTCCCTCTACACACTGCTTCAAATGTGTCCCAGAGATTCTGGTATGTTGTGTATTTGTTCTCATTAATTTCAAAGATCATCTTTATTTCTGCCTTCATTTTGTTATTTACCCAGTAGTCATTCAGGAGCAGGTTGTTCAGTTTCCATATAGTTGTGCAGTTTTGAGTGAGTTTCTTAATCCTGAGTTCTAATTTGATTGCACTCTGGTCTGAGAGACAGTTTGTTGTGATTTCTATTCTTTTACATTTGCTGAGGAGTGCTTTACTTCCAATTATGTGGTCAATTTTAGAATAAGTGTGATGTGGTGCTGAGAAGAATGTATATTGTGTTGATTTGCGGTGGACAGTCCTTTAGATGTCTATTAAGTCTGCTTGTTGTGGAGCTGAGTTCAGGTCCTGGATATCCTTGTTAACCTTCTGTCTCGTTGATCTGTCTAATATTGACAGTGGGGTGTTAAAGTCTCCCATTATTATTGTGTGGGAGTCTAAGTCTCTTTGTAGGTCTCTAAGGCCTTGCTTTATGAATCTGGGTACTCCTGTATTGGGTGCATATATATTTAGGATAGTTAGTTCTTCTTGTTGAATTGATCCCTTTACCATTATGTAATGGCCTTCTTTGTCTCTTTTGATTTTGGTTGTTTTAAAGTCTGTTTTATCAGAGAGTAAGATTGCAACCCCTGCTTTTTTTTGTTCTCCATTTGCTTGGTAGATCTTCCTCCATCCCCTTATTTTGAGTCTGTGTGTGTCTCTGCATGTAAGATGGGTCTCCTGAATACAGCAAACTGATGGGTCTTGACTCTTTATCCAATTTTCCAGTCTGTATCTTTTAATGGACATTTAGCCCATTCACATTTAAGATTAATATTGTTATATGTGAATTTGATCCTGTCATTATGATGTTCGCTGGTTATTTTGCCCATTAATTGATGCAGTTTCTTCTTAGCACCAATGGTCTTTATAATTTGGCATGTTTTTGCAGTGGCTGGACTGGTTGTTTCTTTCCATGTTTAGTACTTCCTTCAGGAGCTCTTGTACGGCAGGCCAGGTGGTGACAAAATCTCTCAGCATTTGTTTGTCTGTTAAGGATTTTATTTCTCCTTCACTTATCAAGCTTAGTTTGGCTGGATATGAAATTCTGGGTTGAAAATTCTTTTCTTTATGAATGTTGAATATTGGCCCCCACTCTCTTCTGGCTTGTAGGGTTTCTGCTGAGAGATCTGCTGTTAGTCTGATGGGCTTCCCTTTGTGAGTAACTCAGCATTTCTCTCTGGCTGCCTTTCATATTTTTTCCTTCATTTCAACCTTGGTGAATCTTACAATTATATGTCTTGGGGTTGCTCTTCTTGAGGAGTATCTTCGTGGTGTTCTCTGTATTTCCTGAATTTGAATGTTGGCCCGTCTTGCTAGGTTGTGGAAGTTCTCCTGGATAATACCCTGAAGAGTGTTTTCCAACTTAGTTCCATTCTCCCCATCACTTTCAGGTACACCAATTAGACGTAGACTTGGTCTTTTCACATAGTCCCATATTTCTTGGAGGCTTTGTTTGTTTCTGTTTACTCTTTTTTCTCTAACCTTGTCTGCTCGATTTATTTCATTAACTTGATCTTCAATCACTGATACCCTTTCTTCCACTTAATCAAATAGGCTATTGAAGCTTGTGCATGCATCAAAATGTTCTCATGCCATGGTTTTCTGCTCCATCAGGCCATGTGTGGTCTTCTCTGTGCTGTTTATTCTACTTAGCCATTCGTCCAGTCTTTTTTCAAGGTTTTTACCTTCCTTGACAAGGGGTCAAACATCCTCCTTTAGCTTGGAGAAGTTTGTTATTACTGACCTTCTGAAGCCTACTTCTGTCAACTCGTCGAAGTCATTCTCCGTCCAGCTTTGTTCTGTTGCTGGCGAGGAGCTGCTATCCTTTGAAGGAGAAGAAGTGCTCTGATTTTTAGAATTTTCAGCTTTTCTGCTCTGGTTTCTCCCCATCTTTGTGGTTTTATCTACCTTTGGTCTTTGATGTTAGTGACCTACAGATAGGGTTTTGGTGTAGATGACCTTTTTGTTGATGTTGATGCTATTCCTTTCTGATTGTTAGTTTTCCTTCTAACCGTCAGGCCCCTCAGCTGCAGGTTTTTGGAGTTTGCTGGAGGTCCACTCCAGACCTTGTTTGCCTGGGTATCACCAGTGGAGGCTGCAGAACAGCAAATATTGCTGCCTGATCCTTCCTCTGGAAGCTTCTTCCCAGAGAGGCAGCTGCCTATATGAGGTGTCATTTGGCCCCTACTGGAAGGTGTCTCCCAGTTAGGCTACATGGGGGTCAGGGACCCACTTGAGATAGTAGTCTGTCTGTTCTCAGAGCTCAAACACTGTGCTGGGAGAATCAATGCTCTCTTCAGAGCTGTCAGACAAGGTCGATTAAGTCCGCAGAAGCTGTCTGCTGCCTTTTGTTCAGCTATGCCCTGCTCACAGAGATGGAGTCTATAGAGGCCTATGCTGAGCTGCGGTGGGCTCCTCCCAGTTCAAGCTTCCCGGCCACTTTGTTTACCTACTCAAGCCTCAGCAATGGCAGATGCCCCTCCCCCAGCCAGGCTGCCACCTCGCAAATCGATCTCAGACTGCTGCACTAGCAGTGAGCAAGGCTCTGTTGTGGGACCTGCTGAGCCGGGCACAGGAGAGCATCATCTTGTCTGCCAGTGGCTAAGACCTTGGGAAAAGCTCAGTATTTGGGCGGGGAGTGTCTCGTTTTTCCATGTAGTCTGTCAGCACTTCCCTGGCTAGGAAAGGGAAATCCCCCAACCCCTTGCACTTCCCAGGTGAGGCAATGCCCCACCCTGTTTCAGCTCGCCCTCCATGGGCTGCACCCACTGTCCAACCAGGTACCTCAGTTGGAAATGCAGAAATCACCCATCTTCTACATCAGTCATGCTGGGAGCTGCAGACCAGAGCTGCTCTTATTCAGCCATCTTGGAACACCCCCTGATCTGCAACTCTTAAGCAATATTTGACATGTGACCAGGAGCAAATGACAATGTTCTGGATATTTCATGAACTCAGCAGGCAAATAAAATACAAAATTCAGAATTGTCATCAGCTTCCTAAGGAGCCTCACATCTGAGGTTCATACAGTGTTTGCTCTCTTGGGAAGCAAAACAACTCATTACAGATGTTTGAAGAAAATAAAAATGACATTTTCTCTTATGTAACACCTCTGTCTAGAAGTTGTTCTCAAAGTCTGTTCTTTCCTAGTACCTGGACATATTATACTGTAGTCTAGCATTTTTCTTTATTTTTATTTTTTATTTTACTGTAAATTCTGGGAACAAGTGCAGAATGTGTAGGTTTGTTACACAGGTATATGTGTGCCATGGTGGTTTGCTGCACCTATCAACCTTTCATTTAGGTTTTAAGCCCTGCACGCATTAGGTATTTGTCCTAATGTTTTCCTTCTTCTCTGCCTCCACCCTGTGACTGGCCCTGGTGTGTGTTGTTCCCCTCCCTGTGTCCATGTGTTCTCATTGTTCAACTTCCACTTACGAGTGGGAACATGCAGTGTTTGGTTTTCTGTTCCTGTGTTAATTACTTATTAAAAATATATTGATGGTTTTTAGCTTCATCCATGTCCCTGCAAAAGACATGATCTCATTCCTTTTAATGGTTGCATAATATTCCATGGTGTATATGTACCACATTTTCTGTATCCAGTCTATCATTGAGGGGCATTTGGGTTGGTTCCAAGTCTTTCCTATTATAAGTAGTGCTGCAATAAATGTTCACATGCATGTGTCTTTATAGTAGAATAATTTATATACCTTTGGGTGTATACCCAGTAATGGGATTGCTTGGTCAAATTGTATTTCTGATTCTAGATCCTTGAGGAATTGCCACACTGTCTTCCACAATGGTTGAACTAATTTACATTCCCACCAACAGTGTAAAAGCATTTCTATTTCTCCACAGCCTAGACAGCATCTATTATTTCTTGACTTTTTAATGATCGCTATTCTGACTGGTATGGGATGGTATCTCATTATGGTTTTGATTTGCATTTCTTTAATGATCAGTGATGTTGAGCGTTTTTTCATATGTTTGTTAGCCGCATAAATGTCTTCATTAGAGAAGTGTCTGTTCATATGCTTTGCCCACTTTTTGATGGGGTTGTTTTTTTCTTGTACATTTGTTTAAGTTCTTTGTAGATTCTGGATATTAGATCTTTGACAGATGGGCAGAGTGCAAAAATTTTTTCCCATTCTGTAGGTTGCCTGTTCACTTCGATAATAGCTTCTTTTGCTGTGCAGAAGCTCTTTAGTTAGATCCCATTTATCAATTTTGGCTTTTGTTGCAATTGCTTTTGGGATTTTCATCATGAAGTCTCTAACCATGTCTATGGTCTGGATGGTATTGCGTAGGTTTTATTCTAGGGTTTTTTATGGTTTTGGGTTTTACATTTAAGTCTTTAATCCATCTTGAGTTAATTTTTGTATAAGGTGTAAGGAAGTGGTCCAGTTTCAGTTTTCTGCATATGGCTTAGTCTAGCATTTTGCAACTGTGACTTGCGATTTATTACCAGGTCAGGAAATTTATTTAGGGACCATGACCATTATTTTTATAACATGAAATAGAACAGAGACTATCAGAGATAATGCACATAATAAAAATTACTTTATGAAAATTGCTGTGTATGTATACTAGGTCACAATGTAAAATATGTTTCTTAGTGTGACTTATAGTAAAAAAGAATTTGAGGAACGATGCCTCTAGTCAATATCTCAAAAATGAACCAGATAGTTTTATTAAGAGTATAGGAAAGGTTGATGCTTGCAAGATGTTTTCTTTTTGAAGAAAATAATCTTATCTCGTGGTAATACTTTCCTTGCTAAGTTCAAAACTAATCATGGAGAAAAATGTATTACTCATGTTCCTGACAAAATGTATTAAAGACCTGGTTTAGATGGATGGCCACAGTGGGCTTCCTAATATGTATTGGGGTACATGCTGCTCAGTTGCATGCAGAACTAAGTGACTGCAGATCTCATTGGGGTCCGCACTGCTCCAACAAGCTTATCACATGAAGGATTCTTTAGACCTGAGGAGAAAAAAGAAAGAGCTCAGAAGCATTTCTTCACCCACACTCACCAGTAAGGTACTTCATATTTCCTCTATAAAGGGGGCAGAATAAGTGAGAAAAGTCTAGATGAGTGATCTGGATGAGTGAAAGCAGATGTGGAATAGAGGTCCAGAGTGTTATTCTAGTGAAAATCCCTTCAGGGAAACACAAAGCCATGGAAGCGTGAGGCCTACGAATTCACCTATGCATGGTCTCTTCTTTCAGAGGGTGGCATTTGAGAAATCACCGCCTTCCACAACTTACCTTCTCTGGTTTGAGTTGGATAGTCAGCTGAGGTGAAGGACATCCACTAGGGGAAGTAAATCCAATAACTTATTGTGGGTAAGTTACCTACCCTACCACATTGGCACTACTCTTTCTTTGTGTACTTTCCTGGGGGACCTCTGTGGGCAATTAAACTTTAATACCCAGAAGACACATCTTTTCCATGCATACCCAGACTCCCCCATGTAAGCACACCCAAAAAGTGTAATAAAATGGCACATATGTAGGCTAGATGTGTTAACAGCAGGTTTTCCACCATGCCCCATTTTGGGCCAAGGCCTGTGTGCATTAGTCATGGTGTTTTCACGCTTATTCTCTGTTCTGTGGTATAAAGATAATGTTTAAAATGTCAAAAGGTCTGAATATATGCCCATAGCTAACAGTATTAAGAAAAAGAGAGAGTATTTATGTTTCTATAGCACAGGAAGTCAAGCTTTTGGATAAACTGGATAGTGATGTACGTATAAAACATCTTACAAAAGAGTATGGTGTTGGAATAACCACCATATATGGCCTAAAGAAACAGAAGGATAAACTATTGAAGTTCTATGCTAAAAGTGATAAACAGAAGTTAACGAAAAATAGTCTGAGCATGATGGCTCACATCTGTAATCCTAGCACTTTGGGAGGCCAAGAGTTCAAGAAGTTAATGAAACATAGAAAACACTGCATAAAGCTAAAAATGAAGATCTCGATCATGTATTGAATGAGTGGATCCATGAGTGTAATTTCCCCCAAATGTGATTTTATTAATTTAGCCACATAACCAGGGTATCCTTAGATCAACAAAGAATAAATATAAAAACACTTTCTTGAACAGCAGGCTAGCAGTCTGTTCACACAGAGACATGAGTGTGGAAGGTTTTCAAGAGTTTAGCGTGAGGCATGCCATATATGCTACAGCCAATGCCTGGAACACCGTGACCAAAGACACAGTTATACATGCCTGGCACAGTCTCTGGCTTGAGACTAGGTTCAGTGATAATGATGAACAAGGTGGTGGCTTTGAAGGATTCTGCATGTCAAGTGAGAAAAAAAATGATGTCTGATCTTTTTATATATGTAAAAAGTATACCTTCAGAGTCCATCAGTAAGCTGAAAGAAGTGACTATCAAAGAAGTTTTTAACATCAATAATGAGGCTCCAATTGTTCATTCATTGACCAATGATGAAATACCTGAAATTGCTCTGAATCAAGGTGATTGTGATAATTTGACAATGAAGATAGCATTGTTAACACTGCAGAAAAAGTGCCTATAGATGACATGGTAAAAATGTGTGATGGGATCATTGAAAGACCAGAGAAGCATGCATTATAACAAAACAACATATTATATCAGTTCATAAAATCAAAGAGAAACTTCTAAGATAAAAACCATTGTTAATGAGGCAGATGGCTCTGGAGGAAACATTTTTCAGCAGAATGCCTCCTCATCGCTAGAGGGCCCACTTCCTTGTCCATCACCTGCTTCTGATGCTTCTTCTCACTTAAAAAAACCTAAAATTTGGTGTACAGTAACCTTCAAGTAAAACACAGAATCGTAGGTAGAGAATGAAAGCCTGCCGTTGTTTGTTGTTGCTATTGTTTAACAGCTGATCTGGGTGTTCTGGTGATGCCACTGTACTTCTTGGCTAACCTAAGCACATTATTTCTTCACCACACTAATGGTACATGTTTTTGTTTGTTTGTTTGTTTGTTTTTCTGTTAAGTGCTTATGTGTGAATATGTGTAAAAAAAGTGATTGCTCATCTGTAACATATAAATTCAGAATCAGGAATCATGGTGATGCCAAACAACCACAGATTGTCGACAGGGGTGGCTGAGATAGTGGCACCTTTGTTCTCTGATAGTTCAGTGTTCACAAACATTGTTTCTTGAACACAATTATTAAAAAGGTATTGTATGAAACTGCCTCCAGGCTATGTGCATATAATAGATAAAAAATCAATAAATTTTGTGTTTAAACTTCGGTCCCATCCCCAAGGTAATTCATTGTGTATATTCAAATATTCTAGAATCTGAAAACATTGGAAATTCAAAACACTTCTGGTCCCAAGCATTTTAAATAAGGTATACTCAATCTCTATATAAAAATATCTCAAACTTAATCATGATACTTTTATCAATTCTTAGGAAGAAATGATGAAACATTAAAGTTTGGACCTTTCTAAATAAATCAAAGATCAAAAATTCTCAACAAGGGAAAAAAAGATAAATCCAGACTTCTTAAGTTCAAAAGAAATTTGTTAAATTCCAAAAGCTACTCCATCATCAAATTTTCTTATTCTGTTCATTCTTAGTCAACGGCAGGTCACTGTGATACCTGAGTAGATTTTTTTTTTTTTTTTTTTTTGTAGCTACTTGCAGTCTTGGCTATATTCTACGGGAATACATTTATACATTTTCCCTAGGATCAGAATTTGAGTTATTTTGAAACTAGCAATATCAATAAGGGTTTGATCAGAAAACGGAAGCTACTCCAGGTTAGCTTGATTAAAGAGATATTTATTATATGGAATTAGAAGTTTATATAATCATTTGAGGAACTGATGGATTAAGATCCGAATACCTCTTTCAGGAAATCTCAAAGTGTAGCACTCACCAGGAAGTCACAAAAAATGATCCCAGCCTCAGCCAGGTGGGTAATTCTCAAAACAAATCACAGAAGCCATGGGAAGCCACCACTGTTGTTTTGAGCTGCTTACCTCCAATGACTTCTTTTCTACTTCCTTTCCTACTCTATGAAAATGTGCCTCACTGACCAAAGCTAAGGGTATAAAAATTACCCTGGCACTAGTTCTACACCCGTGAAAGTTTGAAACTCAAGCAAATTTGTCTATGGCCACACCACCCTGAACGCACCCGATCTCATCTGAAACTCAAGCTAATTTCTAGGTCTTTGAGGCAGTTATCTAAATAAAACATTTTTCCTAGAGAGCAGTACTTAGTAAAAATCTAGATCCTTGTGACAGATATCAGAATAAACTCAGTAGTATTCAGTGGTCTCATTGCCCATAAGTCTAGTACAATCACATGAAATTATGGTTCATGAACATGAAGTCAATTGGGAGAACTCTCTCATTGAGAGTTAGATACAGATATTGATCATGTAGGGAGGAGAGGAATGCACCTATGTACAGCTTCCTCTGTCAGAGAGTAGCATTTGAGATATCACTGCTTTGTTGCAAAATTTAGAAATTTCCCAAGCCTTCTTTGGGCTGCCTTTCTTTCTCATCTATTTAAAATCTCATTGTGCTACCCTTTGAACTCTTTGCTGTTGGCAGCCCAGCAATGAACCCACCGTGGCTTCTGTCTAATCGTATGGCCTGTTTTTCTGAGCTAGCATTTCTTGCTGCTACTGTTCATGAATAAGGCCCCTGAATTCTGCTTCTTAGGTTTCATTTGCTTTGTTTTGCCTGAAACATTTATTTTGCTTCACCCTAGCGGATTGCTGAACAAAACTGTTGCTGGAGTTTGAGAATCTGTGTCCCTCAAGGCCTGGTCAGACCCAACATTTTGCCACACACTATTTCCCAGAGCCTGTTCTTCTTCCCCAGCCCCTTGTCTCTTCAGGTCGTGAATATCTGAGAAACTTTAATGTCAGCAAAAATGTTTTCTTCTACCGTCACTTTTTCTGGAGTACTACAACGTGTCTCTGTTGTTCCCTTTTTCTTCTGATTTGTTTCAGGGAGACCCAGTTGTGTTCTTACAATTAAAAGCACTTTCTTTTTAGTACCACCCAAAAAACTCATCCTGTTGTCTGGAACTTCCACTTTTCTTTTCAGACATTTATTTTTCTAACATATTCCTCTAGATTTACCCTTGCTCAACTGTCACCAGTCTGTCTGTCCTAGAAGAAATGTGAATTTAATGAACTGTGAGTCTGCCAAAAAACCCCACTTTTCAAACAAATGTGTCTACTCTCTCCACCCCATCCTGTGTTGGGTAATCACACCTAGAAAGCATCCTCTCATCAGATGACCTAATCCAGCACTAACCTTCAACATAAGACTGACAGTAAATTATAGTTCTCAAGAGCCCAGATGCTGGAGCTGGGCCACATGAATTTGAATTCTAGCTACTTCATTTACTAGTTATATATCTTTGAGAAAATCACTTACATTGCCATGCCTTAATTTTCTTATCTGTACAGTGGTAATATTAATAGACTCTCCCTTCTGAAATTACTGTAAATATTAAATGAGCTCTTATGTAAAATTCTAAAATTAGTATATAATGTATATTAACAGGTATTAGACCCTGTCTTCCCTGTGCCTTCCCTTAGCCATACATTTCTCAAGCATTTTATCTCAGGAAAGATTCTACTACCTGCAATCACTATAAGATCTTCAAATGCACCTACTAATGCCTTAAACATGGTACTCTAGTCTTCTCCTCTGATACATATCCAACTTTTATAAAACCACTCATTGACAGTTGACTTAAGCCTTAGGAGGATGATTATTTGCAGCTTTAATGGTATGCCTCCCCTTGGTTTTCTGGATCGAGGGCTCCCTCTGGGAGAATCATTCCAGTGAGCTTCTGGAGATCTCGCTGCCATTCCTCTTGTAGTTTTCTTTGAACCTCAATCACCCTTCCTGATCAAGTAACAACCAAAATACTCTTCTCTAATCCTATCTTCAAGGACAGCTAACTTGGGTTCATGACCTTTCTCCTGTCTTATTTGCCCAGCCTGGCTGCCAAGGTTTCTTTTTCTTGCTCATATTGGCTTATTCTCTTCTCTAAAAGCTTAACCTTGCTCCTAAGAAAATCTCTGTCTTCCCCTACTTAACCAAACTTCCTTCCTTTTTTTTTTTTTTTTTTTCACTCTCCAATGATCATGTTCTGATAGTTTTAAAAACCAACCCAGGCCGGGTGGGATGGCTCACACCTGTAATCCCAGCACTTTGGGAGGCTGGGGCCGGCTGATCATTTGAGGTCAAGAGTTTGAAACCAGCATGGCCAACATGGTGAAACCCCGTATCTACTAAAAATACAAAAATTAGTCAGATGTGGTGGCGGACACCTGTAATTCCAACCAGTGGGGAGGCTGAGGCAGGAGAATGGCTTGAACCTGAGAGGTGAAAGTTGGGGTAAGCCGAGATTATACCACAGCACTCTAGCCTGGGTGACAGAGCGAGATTCTGTTTCATAAATAAATAAATAAAATAAAATAAAAAACAATCCAGTTCCTCCTTGTTACCTGAGCAAACTTGGTTCCTGAGAACTAAGTATTCCTGGCACACACCTTTTAATTTGCCTTCTGAGCTTTTGGGTTTGAATATATTTCACTGGGATGCTTCTCTTCTACTTCATGCAAAGTTAGTCTATTCATTATTTAATAAGGACTCCACTACTGGGGGCTATTTGTTGATGAACCAGAGTCAACTGTAGATAATATGTAGGGACAGAGTTCTTTTGAAACAAACCACATGATACAGGGGGTGGGCCCCTGCATAGTTCACCTCCTTTGCATTAAAGGCAGGTCAGGAAAAAAATTAACTCAGATTCCTATCAATGCCTGCTGTGAAACTCTGTTGCTTGAATGGAACTTAACGACTTTTGAAATTTAAAGTCCTAGCTTGAAGGTCTGGAAGAAAAAAAAAAAAAAAAAAAGAAGCAGCTAAGATTATTTCCTAAATCCAGTGCCTAAAAAGTCTTCACAGTGATATCTGAGAAAATAACTCCCTTTTTTCAAGATATGTTTATCTTTTTCTGGGTCTCACCTGCAAGGCTTGGCCTAATTGCCTCTGTGCAATCGTGGGCAGCAACAACGATGTGCACACACAGACCTGGGCAGCCAGCTTGCTTGGGTCTGTCCCAGCTAATAAACAGCCATGCCACTGGAATAACAGCCACACAGAGGCTGCCTCAAAATGCCAGTACTCAATTCTAGAATACCTGGATCTGCAAACTATTAAATGCTTCTGTCTCTTAGCCGCATCCCCATGAGCAAAGACCACCACATGTTATTCCGCATCCATCTTTCAAGGTTAATAAACAGTGCATCATTCCTTTTTTCTCTTAAAACACTCAATAAATAAATAACGCTCCATAGCCACAGGAAGCAGATGAGCATCAAAATATTAGCTTTCTTACTGATAAAAGCTAAGCTGGAGATATGGCTTAGGTTTGTATTTTTGTAACTCTTCACTCAGATTTATACTTAGCCTCACTGTCACAGTGAGCTGGGCCACCACAGGACATCCCTGTAGAAGCCTCCTGACCCAAGAAGCCTAGCACGACAGAGCAGAACGTAGACTTTCTATGGGCAGGTAGCTTCACAAAGAGAAGCTGGAATTACTCTGTGTGCTTTTCCAGCTTGCCAGCCAGAAAATCCCATGAGAAGAAGTAAGTCACTAAGCAAGTAGGGAAAGGCCACAAACACCTGTCTATGGGAGCTCCCTCACGGGAAAATGAGGCTAGGCCAACATTTTAGCCTTGGCTTTTAAAGAACTGCCTTAATATTAAAAGACTGAGAGGGTGGATAGGGAATTGTTTAGTAAATCCCAAGGACTTTGCTAATATTTTTCCCAGTTATTAAATGTAAATAATGTGGGTAAAGGCTAGTTAGCCATTTGTTCAACATTATAATGTTTGTAGTATGGACAATAAATCACATTGACTACCTAGAGCTAATGTTGATTTTTCTTCTTGCATGTCTGTAAGTCTTATCTTACTTTATAGACTGGAGACTTTTAAATTCAATTTAGAAAATAAATCCACAGCAATTATAAAAAATAACTTTTCCAGCATATTTTAGTAAAAATGTAAATCATGTGTAATATTTCTACATTTTTTCTTGACAGTACTTTAGAAACTCTAAGATACCGTACAGAAGTATGATGTTTTCTATAAGTTTGGAGTTTTGTGTAGGGCCTTCATCAAATAAACCATATCTTATTTCTAAAGAAAAATGTATGGGTAGATACAAAGCTTATAAAACACATCTTTAGATTATCTGTTCTGTTTTTAAAACGTTTACTGGCCTGATAGGAGGTTAGATTGATGGGATATATTTTTTCTTCATTGTTAGGACACACACAAATAGGAATTGTTCTTTCTTTTGGAAATAATTAAGTATCAATAATCAATAATAGCCAGTAAAACCCAACTCAATTACTATTTTTATTTTTGTGTTTTCCTCTCTAGGCTCTCCCTCTGTTACACTCTTTCTCAAGAAAACAGACTGGTCTTATGTGCTCTTTCTCTAAGACTACTTATTGATCAGCTGAAATCGTGTGTGTTTGTGTGTGTGTGTGTATAATCGTGTGTAATCTGTAATTATTGGAATTGTACATAAGCTGATTTCAAAATATTTCCCACTGACATGTAACTGATGGAATCATTTGCATATGACTGGTATCTCCCTTTTTTGCTAGAGAAACTTCTCTTCATTCAGGCTGCCACATGAAATACTTGGGCTCCATGGGGATCTTGGATAATTGTTGTGATTGATGTCCAGTTAAAGCCCTTCCCATGCCGTCTTTCTTCTTCTTCATGAGCGACTGTTTGAAAAGGTATGTAAACATACCTGTCAAGTTGGATTAGTTCCTAATAATACCATTATGTGGCATGGAGGTCTGTGATTTACAGACTCATGTTATAATGTTAGTTTTAATTTCCTTCTTGCCATACGATTATTCTTTAATGAATAACTTAATAATCTTAACCTGAAGATTTCCTTTAAATGAAATACTAGATAAATGGAATGAATCCAAAATCTCTTACACCTTTATGTGCTCAAACTACATTACATTTTCCTGTAATGTAATGTAATTCCTATCTTTAATGTAAGACAAGTCACAAACAAGGTGATTTTGTTAAAAGAGATCTGGGGTCTGCTCATAGGAACACATAAGTTCAAAATAAAAACATCTAAAATAAATCTTCTGGATTCCCCATTTTTATCAAAGTAATCTCATAGGTAAGTCAAACAATAGTAAGAGAGACAGCTAAATATATAGAGGAAGAATAATGAAAATAGTGTTCTACTTTTAAGAGGTTAACAGGTTAGAGAAGCTACTCTCTGGAGACCCCCAGGAAACTCTCTTTCTGCTAGGTGAGAGGATTTGCAAAACAGCTTCTATGTAAATTCTACCCTTCATGCTCTATCCAGTTCCTGTGTTACTCTGATATCTGTATGAAGTGGTTGACTGATGCATCTATGCTGTTCTACCTGACCCACTGATGGAGTAAATTATCATCATGGTCCTTTTAGCAGGCCCAGGACAAGATAGTACTATGACAGGTATAATATAGGAATAATGTAGACCCAAGTGTAAATAATTAAAGTTGTAATTCAAGCTCAGCATACCAGTGACATCATTTTTCAATGTCACTAGAGCCTCTCAATGAAATTACAGCTTTATATGTAGAATTTAGATGTACACTATTCATCACAATACATGAAACATGTTCCTGTTATCAATAAGTACTAGATACATTAACATCAAGGGGAAGATTTTCATTCCAATAACTAAGTCGCCATTCTCTTTTCTCCTGCCACTAAACTGAACTCAAAGATGGCCTTTTTTTTTATTTTTTTTTTCCCCTCGGATACAGTGAATATTCTCTTAGTTTAAAAGGGATTGTCTTCCTTCTGGAGGGTAGTTCAGAGAAAAAAAGCAAGGCTAAGAAGGTGAAGAGGACAAGTCTTGGGCAAGTGTGACTTAGTGAGGAGAATCAGACATCCATTTCCTAAAGTATGCCAGAAGCCTCTTTTATCTGCATCAGGATCTCTTTAAAGATGTCCATCTTACTGAGATATAAATGTATACATATACCCAAACATTACATTGTGCCCTATTAATTTGTACAATTATTATTCGTCAATTGAATATCAAATAAAACTTTAAAAAATATCAAATAACTTGACTTTCTGTTAACTGATTTATAAAATAAGTAAATTATAAGTAAGTATAAGTAAATTATAAATAAGTAAATAAAAACAACGCCAGAATATAGCTATTTCAAAATGACCTTAATACTATGTATCATAAAATAGAAGAAAATAACAGAACCTTGAAAACAAATTATTCTAAATAGAGAAAATGAGCAGAGCATATGCTTGCTATATTTTTAACCAACATTTATAAATCTTCTGAGACGCCCATCTATATGTTTTTTCTAGGTAGAGATCAATCCTGGAAAAATGCAGAAGTAATCTACACTCTTTTAATCTATTGGACTCTCTCTTCATTTATTTCTCTGTCTCCAAACTTCCAATAAGAGAGTATCTCAGGTATGACTCACACAGGGATAAACAATATGTTTATGTAAACTTAAAAGGACAATATTAAATTATTATGACATATACACTATTGTCTCAACCTTTTTGGAGGATAATTTAATAGCAAAAGCTTTGAAATATGTATATCCTTCGCTCCTTGAAATTTCTATTTGACAAATCTATCCCAAAGCTATAATTTAAAAGATGCTGAGATGCACAAAATGATGGTCATCACCATATTCTTTATAAAAATAGAAACTGAACACAATGTAAATGGCTTGACAATAAGGTGATTTTTTAGGTTAAGAGAAATCAATCAGTAGAATATTATGCAGTTCTAAATGGCTGTATCATAATGTAGAAAAATGTCTAATGACATAAGACAATCCTTGTAATATACTAAGTGAGGAAAAGCAGGTTAAAAATGGTTTGTGTTGTATGATCTCAAGTTTTTTTTTAAAGCTATATTTTAATATTTAATTTTTATTAATAAAGAGGACTTAAAATCATCTGTAAATTTAGAGATTATGAGTGGTTAAATATAGCAATAATAGCTAATTTAACAATGGTATCTCTGCCAGGCAGTCTTCTAAGTGCTTCACGTGCACTGTTTAATAAACTTGCCGCAACACCTGGAAGACAGGCAGTACTGTCCCACTGAGAAGATAAGGAGGTTGAGCTATGCACAAATGAAGAAGCTTGGTCAAACTGAAAATGGCAGACATGGGGTTGAACCCTGGCAGTCTACACAGAGAATACATTTTTAATTAGTACGCTGTAGTAAGATTCTGATTTTTATTCATTTATGTGTATATCTTTGTCCCAGTGGTCCAGAGTGAATATGTATTTTTTTAACCAAAAAAATTTATCGATTTTATTTTAAAATTATATTTGATACTGTTAACGAAAAATAACAAAGTTTCTAAATAATACAGGATAATATTTCTATTTCAAGAAATAGATGTTCGAAAACTAAATTGATGGATTAGAGTTTCCTTAGATTTTCTTTTTGGATACAGTGAAACCATGTAGCTGATGAAATAACAAATGACTACATTTCTACCTTACTAATCATCTGTTTATTTTTTATAAATTGATTAACCTACACCCAAAACATGACATTTCCATAACGTGACTGCATCTGTATTTAGTTCAAATCTTTCCCCTTCATTGTTCCTTTCTAAAGAAGTATAAACATCTCACGTAGACATTTGACAACTAGTTCTACTTATAAATAAGGAGAGAACAGATTGCAGAAAATGATACCATTGTGGAACAAAGCCTATCATCCTTCTTTCAAAAAGAATTGGTCACAATTTGCTTCGATGGAGCAATATGTCCCTTGTTACCGATTTATTTTGCTCCGTGGGACTGTGTTAGAAAAACATTATTATTATTAGCAGTAGTAATACTTGGCAGACATTCAGCACATTTCATCAAAGGCTCCAAGAGCTTAGCCATCAATCAAACTTGCCTTGGTGTGCTCTTGGGAGGAGGTGGTATTATTTCTGTTTGGAACAGAGGTTAAGTGACTTGCCCAAGGCCTTGAAGCTGGTGAAATTCAGAGTTGGGAATTAAACCCTGGAGACTTGACACCCAGCATCCCACTCTCCTTCCTGGAGCACATTCCCTCCGTCTGTCTAAAAGATGTAGGGATAAATAAAGCATCTAATAGAAAAAATGTCCTGCTCCCCAGCATGTGTTCTTGTATTCAAACTCTTCTGGCATTAAATTGAAAAAGCACAAGTAGTTTCATTCAGAACTTGAGCTGGTCGCTTTCAGTTTTGGCACTCATTCATTCTTCACCAAATATGTATTCAGTGCTAGCATGTGTTAGGTATGATGGTAGGAACCCAATTCAGTTGTTGGGAGCAAGACAGCTATGGCCTGCAGGGAGTTTTCAGTCTAGCAGGGAAGAAATATTAAACAGAGACCATTGCAATACTGAGTAGTTATGACTGTGTCATGGTCCACAATTAAAATCTTAGATTCTCCCTCTTCAGGTGTACATTGTAAATTTTAATGAATCAAAATTTGAGTCACAGAAATCTAAAGCCTATGTTTGTCCTTTAAGTAAAGTATAAATAGATGCTAATTGCTCTATATCTTTTTTTTTAAGAATTCGGTAGAGGATAGATATTAAGAAATGTTAGAAGTAGAATGTGACTCCTGAAGAGCAAAAATACCTTTTGTTATTTACTTTTGCAGTATGAAAAGTAATTATGAGATTCAAATACATGTTGTTAGAATTTAAGTTGAATACTTCATTTCAGAAGAAGCAGAAGCAGAAACAGGTAGCATTACAGGCTGCCAACCCACACGTTTTCTGTTTTTTTTTTTTTTTTTTTTTTTTTTTGAGACGGAGTTTTGCTCTTCTTGCCCAGGAGGGAGTGCCATGGCTCCATCTCAACTCACTGCAACTTCTGCCTTCCGTTTTCAAGCGATTCTCCTACCTCAGCCTCCTGAGTAGCTGGGATTACAGGCGCCTGCCACCACGCCCAGCTATTTTTTTTTTTTTTTTTTTAAGTAGAGATGGAGTTTCACCATGTTGTCCAGGCTGGTCTCAAACTCCTGACCTTGTGATCCGCCCGCCTTGACTTCCCAAAGTGCTGGGATTACAGGGGTGAGCCACCGCACCCGACCGCCAACCCACACATTTTTACTGTGATCTAAGTGCCAGGCACTGAGCTATGGGCAGAGGCAAGCCCAAGAGACTAAGAATCACCCTGTCATTTAGTCACTTAAATTTATTACACGATGAGTTTACAGCCTAGGTAAACATTTATTTAAAGGGATTCTATGTTTCAGATTTTGTCACATAAATCCTAAATTATCTCTGAGGAAATAGAATTGCTCTAAGAACGAAGAGATTCCTTGTCACCATCCTTAGCAATCATTTTGTTCCTATAACCAACTGGAAGGTTTGACTAGTACAAAGCTGTGCACAGAAGTGAAACTCCTATGTTAACATTATATATCTATAAAAATGTTTCATTTAATCTCTCTGACTCCTATTTCTTCCATGGTAGAATGACTATAGTAAAAAAAAACAATAATAATTAAAGTTATCTCAGAGGCTTTAAGGATCAAATGAGATCTTACAGGTAACAACTCTCAGGTAAACTGTGAAGTATTATGTAAAGGAAAGCAACTATTATCTTGTTTGGAGGAATACAATTCTTGAAATACAAACAGTTCCTTTGGGGAAGATATTTCTTGCTTGATATGTCTAATACTAATGATATGTCTAATACTTCTTACCCTTTTCCCATATCTGAACAGATAGGGGCAGCAGCACATTATAAACTTAATATTTTTTCTTAAAATATTTTGCTTTAAAATCCAGACCACAAACAACTTGTGTCTAAACACAAAAGCTACACAGATTCCAATTAATAGTGGGTTCAAATCTTAGTTGCAAAAAAACATACATTTAGGATAAAGATTCATAGCAATTAGAAATAGCAGATAATATCCTTAATACGAAAAGGGACCTCTACAAAAAAAGTACAGCTATCACACTGAGTGCATTCCCTCTAAAATTGAGAAAGAAATAAAGATGCCCCTTCTCATCGTTTTGGTTAGACATTAGAGTGGAATCCTGGCCAATGCAATGAAACAAGAAAAAAGCATGCATAAAGACTGAAAAGAAGACATATAACTGTTTCTATTTCCAGATGACATAATTATCTATGTAGAACATCCCAAGAAGTCCACACAAACACACATACACACAAACACACACACACACACAGGCACACACAGAGTGAGATACTAGTATTTATCAGATACAAGGACAATTTACAAAAATCAATCATTTCTATACATTAGCAACAAACAGTTAGAAAATAAAATTTAAAAATATACCACTTACAAGAGAAACAAAACCAATTAACAGGAATAAAATTAAGACTTCTACAATAAAAACTGATAGACATTGCTGAGCAAAATTAAAGGGGATATAAATAATTGGAAATATATATTCATGGAGTAGAAGACTCAATAGCATTAAGATGCACATTCTCCCCAAATAGATAAATAAATCCAAAACAACATCTCTTAAAACCACAGCAGACCTTTTCATAAAAATTAAGAAAATGTGTCTAAAAGTAATATGGAAGTACAAAGGATCTAAAGTAGTTAAACAATTTTTACAAAAAAGATTAAAGTTGGGTAACATGTTTCTTGAGTTCAAAATTTACTTTAAAAATACAATAATCAAAACAGTGTGATGTTTATACAGATAAGCATATAAATCAATTAAAAACAGTATTGAACCAGCCCTTGCACACTTATGGTCAATTAATTCTGACAAAGGTGTTCACTTCCAAAAGAAGAGTATATAGACTTTTCAAAAAATGGTATTGGAACAATTGGTTATTCAGATGAAAAAATTAGCTTTGATCTTTGCCTCATATCTTATGCCAAAATTAATTAGTAATGGTTCATATCTAAACATAAAAGCTAAAATCGTTAAACTTCTAAACTTCTAAAAACAAACAGGAGAAAATCTTTGGACCTTTGGAGCTGGCAAAGCTTTCTTATAAAATAACTAGAAAACAAAAAGGAAAAGTGTTTAGTTGGACATCATCAAAAGTAAAATCTGTTCTTCATAAGACTTCATTGAGAAAATGAGAAGACAGTATGCAGACTGGAAGAAAATACTTGCCACATACATCTGATAAGGGATTTGAAATCGGACTACATAAAGAACGTTTACAACTCAATAAAAAGAATAAAATAGCCCAACACAAACAGGCAAAGAGATTTATACAGATAACTCACAAATCAATGAATTCAAATGGACAGTAAGCACATAGAAAAATGCCCGACATTATTAGGTAGCAGGGAATGTGAATTCAAACAATATATGACTTCAGACCTACTAGGATAACTAAAATTAAATGACTGACAATACCAAGTGTTGGTGAGGAGGTGAAGCAACTGAAACATTCGACTTTGCAGTCAGAAGAGTGTAGCAGTTTTTAATAAAATGAATCATATGCTTACTATAAGACATGGCAATTTTACTCCTAAAGTGTTAAAATGAGCAGAGAAAACATTCACAAAATCTTATATCCAAATATGTTTATAGCAGGTTTATTCATAATAACCAAAACCTGGAAACAAACTCCATCAACAGATGAATGTAAAACTTTTTTTTTTTTTTCGTGCAATGGAATACTACTCAGCAATGAAGAGGAACACAGTCATTCAACAATATGAGTAAATTTTTTAAGCATTACACTGAATGAAAGAAGCTAGACAAAAAAGCGACTGCAGAGTGTATTATTCTGGTTACGTGAAGTTCTAGGAAAGGCAAAACTAATTTATGATAGAAATCAGATCATCAGTTGCCTAGAATGGGGGGTAAGATTTGCTGCAGAGGGCCATGAAGAAACATTATAAATTATTTTGCATCTTCATTGAGGTGGTGGAAACCTTCTGCATCTTCACTGGGAAAGATGGTTTCAAGGGTGTGTACATTTGTCAAAATTCATCATATTGCACACTTAAAATGTTTTACATGCATTTTGATACAAATTTTATCTTAATAAGCTGGGTTTAAAAAATCTCAGTCACAGATTTAAGCATTCAATGAGTATAAGTTATTTGACTTAATAGCTGGATCTGATATCTAATATTAAAACAATGCTATAATGCTTTCTGCTACAGATTTAATGCAATTGGTGATTCACTACTGTCCTCTGCTCTGCTCCTTTTCTCAAGAAGAAAAGCTAAAGTGGGCTAAAGTTTTATATTCTCTTTTGTGTATGGGTATGAGAGATAGGAAGTAAACTTTCTCATGATGACAGTTTATAGAGGAATTTTCCGTTCAGTGTAATAGTTTACTCTATCGTTTTCACCATCTTTATTCTTCTGCTTTGTTTTTTAAAATAACAAATGAACTCAAACTATCTTCTTTAACCTTGGCTTAATGCAGCCTCTTCTGTTTTTTATTTTTTATTTTTAGAGACAAGGTCCTGTTCTGTTACCGAGGCTAGAGTACGGTAGTATGAATGTAGCTCACTGTAGCCTCAAATTCCTGGGCTTAAGTGATCTTCCCGCCTCAGCCTCTTGAGTAGCTAGGACTACAGGCATGTGTCACCATGCCCAACTAATATTCTAAAAAATACTTTGAAGAGACGGGGCCTCACTATGTTGTCCAGGATGGTGGTGAACTGACCTCCAGTGGTCCTTCTGCCTTGGCCTCCCAAAGTGCTGGGATTACAAATGTGAACTACTGTGCCTGATCAAATGAAGCCTCTCCTTTTACATGATTACATTTAGTGTACACCACTAATAATAATAATTATTATTACTACTAATAATAATATATAACTATTGTTATTATTTAGTGTAGCCTACTAGTTATTAGTATACTTCACTAATTATTATTTTATGTACCTCACTAATAATAATGATTCTAATAATATCTTTTATTTTGTTTTATGAAAGGATTTTACTGTACTCTGCATCACTGTGGAATAAAATTAATTAGCCAATGTAGAGTTTCCTTCTTCCCTAGTGCTATGTCTAAATTCTGGGAATATTCTATAGTGCCAAAGCACATGAAAATGGCAACTGCCAGCATCCAGTAAGATGTTCTCATTCCTGTGATCTTCAGTTGTTGTCGTCCTCCCAAGTCACTGAGGTGTTGTCTTTTATTTCCGACTGCAAGATGTCCTCAGTTATTGCTCCCGGCTGTTAGTCCCTCGCTCCCCCCCTGACGTGGGAAATTATTGGGACTACCTATAGACTTTCCCATCTACAAGACAATCTTTACCTACAGTGGAATTACTGTACTGTTGTTATGTAATTTATAATAACAAAGATAGGGAATCAACCTAAGTGTCCATCGATGGATGAATGGATAAATAAAATGTGGGACATATACTTAATAGAATACTATTCACCCACAAAAAATAATGAAATCCTGTCCCTTGCAGCAACATGGATGAAACTGGAGATCATTACACATAATGAAATAAGTCAGGCCCAGAAAGACAAATGTCACATGTTATCACTCACATGTGGGAGCTAAGTAAGTTGATCTGATGGAGTTAGTAGAATGATAGTTAAGAGAGACTGGGAAGTGTATGATGGGGGATAAAGGGAAGTTAGTTAATGTGTATAAACATGGACAGAAGGAATAAGTTCTAGTGTTCAATAGCACAGTTGGACAACTACAGTTAGCAACAATTTATTGTGTTTCAAAATAACTGGAAGAGAAGATTGGAAATATTCCCAACATAAAGAAATAACAAATGAGGTGATGGATATCCTAAATACCCTCATTTGATCATTACATATTTTATGAAAATGTCAAAATATCACATGTACTTCATAAATGTGTACAGTCATTACATATAAATAAAAGTTAAAAAATTAAATACAACAAAAAGTTATGTCTTTCTGTGGGTTATTTTCATCATTAATTTGATTCTTTTGCATAGGTTACACAGTTGACTTAATCTGAGAATTGTATAGATAGCTGGGTACCTGTTCCAAGTCACTCTGTGTGTGAGAGTACCTGGAACTCCATGCAAGTAATACTTTCAGATGATAGGGACTACAGCTTCACAATTTTCTATTTGTACAGTGAAGTAAAGCACTTAAAAACCATTCTTTTGACTTGAACTAATTTGTTCATCTTATCAAAAGTAGAGAATGCCTGCTGTAAGTAGCTGAACTATTTAGAAATCTCTTAGAATATTTTTTAGAAGCAGTCCTTTGCTTTTCAGAGTAATACTGTGCAACATAGTATATCAAGATATGAAGACAAACTGGGAATGCTATTTATCCTGAAAGAATAAGACATCTCACTGTGACCTTCAGCTTGCTCCTAGAGATTTGTAGGCTTCTTTAAATATTAAACATAACAAATTTTATAGTAAATTCTCAATTTATTTATTTATTTATTTTTATTTTTTACATTTTGAGACAGCATCTCACTTTGTCACCTAGGTGGGAGTGCAGTGGCATGATCCCAGCTCACAGCAGCCTCATCCTCCTGGACTCAAGCAAATTCTCCCACTTCAGCCTCTTAAGTAGCTGGAACTACAGGTGTGTATCATCATGCCTGGCTAAAAAATTTTTTTTTGGCTGGGCACGGTGTCTCATGCCTGCAATCCCAGCACTTTGGGAGACCGAGGTGGGTATATCACTTGAGGTCAGGAGTTCGAGACCAGCCTGGTCAACATGGAGAAACCCCGTCTCTACTAAAAATACAAAATTAGCTGGGCATGGTGGCAGACACCTGTAATCCCAGCTACTGGGGAGGCTGAGGCAGGAGAATTGCTTGAACCTGGGAGGCAGAGGTTGCAATGAGTGGAGATCGCACCACCGCACTCCAGCCTGGGTAACAGAGCGAGACTCTAAAAAAAAAAAAAAAAAAAAAAAAAAAAAAGATATGGTCTCACTATGTTGCACAGGCTTGTCTCAAACTCCTGGGTTCAAGTGATGCTCTAGCCTTGGCTTCCCAAAGTGTTGGGATTACAGGCATGAGCCCCCACACTTAGATGTAAATTCTCAGTTTAACGTTTGTTGGTTCACTGTTGAAATGTCCTTACATTTTATTTTGACTGTCTGTTAGCAAAATGACTTGTCAAGAATCTCATTTGTTAAATTAGTAGAGAATCATTACTTAATGTTTTCAATCACCTCCTTGGAAAAACTACTCTAGAATACAAATATATATATATATACACATACATATATATATATATATGCAACAGCTTATAAGAATCTATTAACATTAAAACATTACCTTATCTACAAAGAACAATTCTCTGCTTACTTATAACCATCAGTAAGAGCTGGTATTCTATGGGGCTTCCAGATTGCATCCAGCACTAGGGCTTCTGACTAAGAGGCTGAGTCAGGGCTGAAATCCAGACTTCATTCACTTGGTCAAGCTGTTCACCCTTGTGTGAGGCTGCATCTGTCTAGGCTCTTGAAGGGAGAGAACTATGGTTAATTAGCACAAAGGCTCTGTTGGATATCTCTGCTGTCCTGGGTGTTAAGTCTGAAGCTGTAATATACCTTATTAAGCTTTTTTTTTGTTTTCAGTTAAAATCAAAAGATTTGTCAGCACGGATTGAGGATTAGGATTAACATAAACCACTTATTGGTTTATCCAGAGTGTTCATTCATTCATTCATCCATTCATTCATTCATTCATTCATCCATCCATCCATCCATCCATTCATTTGATGCATACGTACTGGTTTCTTCTCACATGCCAGGCTTTACACTATGTTCCAGTGGTGCAAAAGGGAACATCAGGGACCCTGCCTTCAAGGAGTGTACAATCTGCTGGTGGCCTCATTTGAAAAATTGCAATTCAACAGATAATGGAAGTATGGAGAAAGCACATTTGTGAGAAGTTAGAATGCTCTCAGCTGACTCCAGAGAATAATGTCCCTGGCCCTGTCTTAGCCCTCTATCCCTAACATCATCACCTCTGTTTTATACTCAGCCAGTCAACTTTCATGTGAAACCCTGACTCAGCTAGGCACTAGGTGGGCGCTAAAGCTACACTGTCAGAATAGAGGAACAGAAGATTTGGCCCAGAGTATCATGAGTGTCCTGATTATATTCTAATATTTGCATTAATAAATTATAAGTATTTTTAATGGAAATTTAGAAATTACTTGAGCCCAGCCTAATTTTCACAGGGTCTACCCAAAGAAATTTGGTGGAGATATATTGCGGAGTAAGTGGGAGAAGGTGGATTGATCTCGATTGAAAAGAAGAGCTGAAATAAAAACTATGCAGTAACCTAAGTCATGCATTTCTAGAGTTTTTAAAAAGAGATGTGTATGATTCCATAAAATTGAATTTGACTAAATCTTTTTAAAATGACTTCCAAAAAAATACTTTTTTTTCAAAATAGAAAGTATCCTCTTTTTTCTCCCTTAGAAATGAGTATAACACGTAAAACAGAATGTCAAAATATTCTAGTTAAAATGTACGATGTCAGATTCATCTCCATTACTATTATGTTAGAGCAGCATGGTATCTAAGAACAATGGAACTAGAATGAACACCTCCAGGCCCAGTCTGCTTTATTTGAGTAGAGCACTTTTCTTAGCACTAATCTACCTGATTGACAGCAATATTGGCAGTGGAAAGGAGTATATGGGTATCACTAATGACAAGCAATGGAAGCTAGTAAGTATTTTTTGATGCCATTCAAACTAATATGATATGAGGATCTTTACTAGGATGAGATTCATAATACTTAAAACGGAAATCTAACATGCACAATTTATGCCTGTATGCAGAAGCGGTTTTACAACTTTTCTGAAACTAGGTAGGTGATAGCTTATCAACTGGAAAGCATGACAAAGAGGAAAAACCATCATGAGGATTTTTTGCTCCCCCTTCATCTATGATTGGTTACTCAGCCAAAGTTCTCCTTAATGTTGCTGGTGCTAGGTCTGTATTAAGCGTTGCGCTCAATAGGATGCTTGGCAAATGAGATTGCTCTTAGAAACTGGACAGAAGTGATGTGCTTAAGTACTAGGAGATTACATTAATGTTACCATAAATGGGAAATCAAATTGTCATTGTCTTAGAGGAGTAGAGAGGGAAAAAATCTATTTAGACCAGACACATCATAAAATTAAGTTACTTCACATAAAATATGAATTACTTGAGTCCCAAGAGAAAACTATTAAATATAGATAGGCATATACAGAGACAGTTTTGACTGTAACAGAAATGAAATAAACTCGGGATCTGATCAGGCCATCACACAAAGACACAGCTGTAATGGGGTGGGGGGTAGTCTGTTTCTGAGAGAGCAAGGACTTTTTGCTGTAGAAAATGTGATGATGAAGGAAAAGAATAAGGGGGTGAGAGAGAAGGTGTCAGTCACACCTTTGCCAAGTACCATTTCCCATCCCCTAAGTCCAATTCTGATTACTCTTGCCATTTTAGAAGGCTCAAAGCTGGAGAATCTGATGAGAAAATAGACTAAAAAATTGAACCGCATGTAAACTATTTATAGATTTGCTAGCCCTGAGAAATAGGATGGGAAACAAACAGCAGCAGCAGCAAATTCAAAATTGGCTGTAAATCTCAAATAGGAAGTAGAAGGCTCACATTGGGCATGGTATACCAGGATCAGCTTTAGAGCTAAGAGGTATTTTATACATATAAAAAAGAGAACATCTTTCATTAGTTCTCTGAGCTTGTTGAAGACAAACTGCAGCAGAGAATTGGCACCCACAGAAAAGGCCTGCTACTGAGGCAAAACATTGTTTATATTTTCTGCTTTATCACTGTAAGTGCTGAAACTATTAGCAGGTTTGCTGAAGTAAAGAGGGTTGTGCGCCAAATGTATGAGTACGGCCAGAGCTTGCTGGACTCAGACTTTCTTTAGCCCCAGGCAGGTCCTTTAGCCTTTGTGGCTTAATTTAATCTTTCTACATAGCTTGGTGGAAAACTATACCATCTCCCTCAACAGAATTGCTAGTAGCCTAGGGATACTCATGCCTTCTTCATGTCCCCTGGTCGTTTGATACCAGGGGACCAAATAAACAGCTTTACACGGGGAAGAGATCAGGCAATGTTTTAGGTGTGAGTCTTAACCCTAGGGACATTATCTTATTGGTCCTGGGCATTTTACACTCTATATTCTCGTGTGCTAACAGAGGCAATGTTTAAAATAGCAGAGCAGTTCTCTACTGAGTTACTATCAACTACTGAAAGTTCTTCCTACATGTAAATATGTCCTGAGTTTCAGTTAGGCCAGTTACATTTTATTCATTTTTTTCACTCACTGAAACACATTTTGAGAACAAACACAATGATGGTCACTGTGCTTGATAAGTTGATAAAATTTTTCAAAAGAAAATATATAGCCCAGTCTTCAAGAATGTAACCATCTAATGGAGGAAGAAGATGTATAAACAAATATTTCCATGTAGTGTGATCAGAACTATAAGAGGTCACATGTCTGTGAGTAGCAAGGAAGGGAGCAGCGGACTTGAAGTTAGGAAGTTGGAGAAAGTTACACAGAGATACCGATATTTGAACTAGGTTTTGAAGAGTTATGTGAGAGATGCTCTTATAGGAGTTTAAAAGTAGGGCAAAGGCTCAGAGAAATGGAAAACATGGTGTCTTCAGAATAATTAGAGATGTTTAACGTACGGGATGGGGACCGACAAAAGATGAAGTTAGAAAGGTAGGTTGACAGGTTAAAAGGGCTTTGGATGCAGTTCTAACGCAGGTCTCAACACATTAGTTCATCACAGAATCATCACATGGCTTGCTTTCCCAAGATGTCACTCCTGTATTTATGTTGTTTCCTTGGAATCATAAAATTTTTAACCTTTCTTCTGGATCATTCTCTATCTATCTATCTATCTGTCTGTCTGTCTGTCTGTCTGTCTGTCTATCTATCTATCTATCTATCTATCTTATCTATCTATACACACCTATATTAGCATTTACCATCTTTAATTTAAAAATTCTTCCTTAATGCTTGGTTCTTTCCCACTCATCCCTCTGAGCTACTGTCTGTATCTGTCTATATCTATACTTAACTTCACAGATACTTTTCAATATTATCTACTTAGTATGAGTGGACTTAGCCCCTTACCAGTTGTTAGGGACTGCATGTTTATGCTTTCCCTAAATTCATAATACCAATGTGACAGTATTTGGAGGTGGGCTTTTTGAGAAGCAATTAGGTTTTAAGAGTAGAGCCCTTATGATGGGATTAGTGCCCTTGTAAGAAGAGACCAGAGACAGCTTGCTTCCTCTCTCTTCTGTCTTTCCACGATGAGGACACAGCAGGAAGACAGATATTTACAAACCAGGAAAAGGGTCAGAACCCAGCCACTCTGGCTCCTTTATCTTGGATTTTCCATCCTCAAAATCTGAGGAATAAATTTCTGTTGTTTGAATCACCCAGTCAATGATAATTTGTTAAAACAAGCCAAACTCACTAAGACACCAGCTAAGACTCTCTGAGTCTCAGTTTTTTCATCTTTAAAATGGAGATAATCCATTCCTGGGTTTAAATGTAGTGCCAACTACTACATATAGTAATACTATTTATATGGTACTACTGGAGATAACCCATTTCTGGGTTTAAATATAGTGCCAACTACTACATATAGTACTACTATTTATATGGCATGACTGGGTTTATTATAAGAAAATATATATTTATATATGAAATATATAGATTATAGCTATTTTACTATTATACAATATATAAAAATCTATAATTATAAAGAAATATATATTATAAGTTACTAATATATATGTGTAAAATATGTGAGTTTACAATATTAAGAGTCTGGTGGTAATAAACATTATATTAATACAATTTTCTTTTTTTTTGAGACGGAGACTTGCTCTGTTGCCCAGGCTGGAGTGCAGTGGTGTGATCTCAGCTCACTGCAACCTCTGCCTCCTGAGTTCAAGAGATTCTCATGCCTCAGCCTCCTGAGTGGCAGTGACTACAGGCCTGTGCCACCACACCCAGCTAATTTTTGTATTTTTAGTAGAGACAGGGTTTCACCATGTTGGCCAGGATGGTTTTGAAATCCTGGCTTCAAGTGATCTGCCCACCTTGGCCTCCCAAAGGGCTGGGATTAGAGGCATGGGCCACTGTGTCCGGCCAATATTATACAATTTTAGTTTATGATGATGATGATTATTTTCTGCCTACATTACTATTTCGGCTTCTTTGTCCACAGTCTGCTACTACTCTATCAGACACTTCTGGTGCTGTGCCTCACATCTTTTTGATTCACCTTTCTTTTCTCAATTATTGTTGGGCAACCAGTTTAGCACATGAGTATCACTGCAGCATCTGGCCTTACCTGTACCAAGTACCTCTGTCCCTCTTTGTATTAGCTTTATTGAGGTATAATTGACATACAGTACATTGAACATGCTTAAGGTGCACAATTTGATAAATTTTGACACATGAATATATCGGTAAAGCCAACATCACAACCAAAACAACTAACAAAGCCCTCATCCCTCAAAGTTTTCCTATGCTCCTTTTCAGTCCCTTCCTTCTGTACCCTCTGCTACTCCCTCCCCAGTCAACCACTGATCTACTTTCTGCCACTACAAATTCATTGACATCTTCTAGAATTTTATGTAAATGAAGCAATAAAATATGCAGTTTCTATAACTATCTTCTGTCCCTGTGAATACTGCTTGAGAGGATTATCCTTGTTGTAGATACTAGTAGTACTTCCCTTTATACTGAGTAGTGTTTTATTAAATAATTATATACCCAATCATATTGATGCCCATTTGTATTATTTATAGCTTTTGGCTATTAAATCAGCTATGCATATTTAGGTACAAATCTTTTATGGAAATACGCTTTTATTTTTCTTGAGTAACCTTGAAGTACAATGGCTGTTCCTTACAGTAGGTATAAGACTGCCTTCTTAAAGAATCCACTGAACCGCTCTTGACCAGGAATGAATGAGAGTTCCAGTGGCTCGACATCCCTGCCAACACCTGGTGTGTGTGGTGAGTCATTTTAAATTTAGACATGCTAACAGTTGTAGTTCATTGAGATTATGATTTACATTTCCCACATTACCAATAATGGTGACCATCTTTTCATGTGCTTACTTGACATTCATGTAACTTCTTTGGTGCATTAGTATATTAAAATTTTTGCCTATTTTCAAATTGCATCTTTCTGTTATTACTGAGTTTTAACTGTTTCTTATATGATACAGATATTAGCCCTTTATTATATAAATGATTTGCAATTATTATCTTCCAGTCAATGGCTTCTCTTTTCATTTTCTCTTTTTTTTAAAAAAAAAAAAAATCTTATTTTGTATATTTGAGGTTTACAGCATGGCTTATGGGATATGCGTAAATAGTAAAATTGTTACTATATTGAAGCATATTAACCTGTCATCTCACAGTTGCCTTTTTTGTGTGACAAGAGCAGCTAAAATCTACTTATTTGAGAGGAATTCCTAATACAATACAATGTTGTTAGCTCTGGTCCTCATGTTGTACATTAGACCCCTAGGCTTATTTATTTATTTATTTATTGAGGCAGAGTCTCCTATGCTTATTTATCCTACATATCTGCTACTGGTATTGTTTGACCTCCATCTCCCCATTTCCTACCTCCACTCCCCATAACCACTGTTTTATTCTTTTTCTCTGTATATTTGACCATCTTGAAAAAAGATTCCGCATATAAGTGAGATCATGTCATTTTTTTTTTTTTCTGTCTTTGGCTTATTTTACTTAGCATAATGTCCTCCAGGTCTGGTGTCATACCTAGAAAATTATTGCCTCACCCCAAA
The DNA here is from genome assembly GCF_003255815.1 of Theropithecus gelada. Lineage (NCBI taxonomy): Eukaryota > Metazoa > Chordata > Mammalia > Primates > Cercopithecidae > Theropithecus > Theropithecus gelada. The sequence continues at coordinate 79,064,922 of NC_037676.1, forward strand.
TCACTTAACTTTCTCCTGTTTTCTTTTAGAAATTTTACAGCTTTTCGATTTACATTTAGGTTAATGATACACTTTGAGTTAAATATATATATACACACATATATGTATATATATGTGTGTATATATATGTAGATACATATACAATATGCTTCAATACAGTAACAATTTTACTATTTACGCATATCCCATAAGCCATGCTGTAAACCTCAAATATACAAAATAAGATTTATTTATTTTTTTTAAAAGAGAAAATGAAAAGAGAAGCCATTGACTGGGAGATAATAATACATATATGTATATATATGTGTGTATATATACTTATATACACAGAGTTAAATATAAACACATATTTACATATAAATACATGTATATATATATGCATGGTATGAATTATGGATTGAAGCTCTTTTTTTCTTCTCATTTTCTTCTTTTCAATAGGATATTCATTGTATCAAGTACCATTTGTTAAATAAAAGACTCCATTCTCTAAGAATCATTTTTGTCAATATTTGTTGTTCATATGTGTAGATATAATTCTGGGATCTCTATTCTTTTCTGTTGGTTTACTTATCTATCTTGACATCAATAACATACTCTCTTGATTATTATAGCTTTATGTCTTTAATTCAGTTAAAGTTTGTCTTCAACTTTGTTCTTCTTTTTCAAATTTATTTTGGCTCTCCTAGAGTCCTTTGTATCTCTATGTAAATTTAAGAGTAAGTTTGTCAGTTAGTATGAAGAAAAAAAAAAAAAAAAAAAAACTTGCCCAGATTTTGTTTGGGGTTGAGTTGAATCTATAGATAAATTTGGGGAGAATTGACATCCTAACAACATTAAGTCTTCTAATGCACAAACACATTTATGTAGGTTTTTAAAATATATACTACATAAATATTTGTGGTTTTCACATCACAAGTTTTTCATATATTTTGTCTGATTTATTCTTACATATTTCATGTTTTGATACCATTGCAAATTATATTGTTTTTTATTTTAATTTCTGATTGCTAGTGTACCAAAAATAATTGATCTGGGGATATTAATCTCATATCTTGGAACCCTGCTAAACTCCTATAAGTTCTAGTAGCTTTGTGTAGACTCCATAAGATTTTCTACAAAGATGCCGCCTGTGAACAATTTTACTACTTCTTCTTTTGCAGTCTGACATCTTTTATATATTTTTTCTTTTCTTTTAGACACAGAGTCTTGCTCTATCACCCAGGCTGGAACCCAGACTATGGCATGACCATAGCTCACCATAACTTTGAATTCCTGGGCTCAAGTGATTCTCCTGCCTCAGCCTCTTGGGTAGCTAGGACTACAGGTGTGCACTATGGTGCCCGGCTAATTTTTGTTTTTATTAAAGATAAAGTCTTGCTATGTTGCACCTGGCTGGTCTCAAGCTCCTGAGCTCAAGCAATCCTCCCACATCAGCCTCCCAAGTATCTAAGTCTTCAGGTGCACACCGTAATGTCTGGCTAATTTTTATTATTTATTTATTTATTTATTTATTCATTCATTCATTCATTCATTATTTTTGAAGAGATGGGGGCTCGCTATGTTGCACAGGCTGGTCTTGAACTCCTGGCCTCAAGTGATCTTCCTCTCTTGGCCCCCAAAGCACTGGGATTACAGTAGTGAGCCACCACACCTAGTAAAATGTACTAATTTTTGTAATGCTAAACTAACCTTGCATTCCTAACATAAATACCACTAGATCATCATACATTTTAAGTATTCACAGATTTACCTTGCTGAATTTTAAGAATGTTTACAGCTATGTATATAAGGAATACTGGTCTGTAATTTTCATTTCTTGTAATAGTTGTCTGAATTTGGTATCAAGGAAACTATTGTCTCATAGAATAGGTTCAGAAATATCCCATGTCTTCATTTTTCTGGAAAAGTTTGTTGAGTTAATATTATATCTTCTTTAAATATTAATTAGACTATTCCAGGGAAATCACTGAAGCCTAGGGTTTTCTTCATGTGAATATATTTAACTACAAATTCAATTTATTTAATAGATATAAGGCTATTGTGGTTATTTATGCTTTCTTGTGTAAGCTTTGGTAGTTTGTGTCTTTCCAGGATTTTTTTTTTTTCATTTCATCTAAGTCATCAAATGTATAGGCATAAAGTTGTCCATAATATTCCATTATTATCCTTTTACTATCTTTAGATAGAGAAGGCTATTGATGAACGTAAATTATAACCTTAGTACCAGTTGCAGCAGTGGGGACTATAGCTTACTCAATCCCTCAATATTAAATGTTTTGTAGAAATTAAGGCCATTCATTACCTTGAGTGTCCTCCAATAAACTAAGCACATCTGAGTGGTGCAAGGGAAGGATAGTTTCAGACCTTCTTCTGCCCCATCTTACATTCTTTATGGTCACCTTTTATTTCAGTTATTGCTTTCGCAACCATCTTTCTGCAAATATAACCGAACAATACCTTGTCTTAGCTGTACCTCATATCTCTGTCTTCCTGCTCTGATTCTTGTTTGACTCCACGAAAGACAGCATCTCTCAATAGTGGAGCATGTGAAAATCTGGAAGTGTAACACTCCATAAACAACTCTTGACCACTGGGGAAGGAAAGCCTATAGAGAGATGTTCTTCTCTTCTATCCCACAGGCAGTCAAACCTGAGGCATATTCTACACAGCTTCTCAGAAGGTTCCGGGCCTCCCATGTAGAATGTGCCTTAGGATTGACTGCCTGTGGGATGGAAGGAAGAACATTTATCTATAGGCTAAGTGTTGATGAGCTTAATGCATGTTTGTGTTGACTTTCCCTCTTTTTCTGTTTCATCATCATCAATCCTCCATTCCTATTCCCTGACATCATAAACCAAAATAAACCACCTTTATTGTCGCCTTTGTTTTAGACTGTGCTATCTTTGGGTAGAAGGTCAGGTAGGGTAACACAAATGAAGTCACCCATGACATGTACAGTGGTAATTTCTCTCTCCTCATCTTATTCCGTCTCTCAGAAACATTAGACAAGGGTTGATCATTCTCTCTTGTGACACATTTCACTCTCTTATATTCTGTGATGTACATTCACCTGGGACTTTTCTACTACCTTAGTAGTTTGTCCATCTGAGTGTACAGCATTAGTGTAACATTTTATATTCCACCTGTAAGTGTTGGAATGTGTCAGGGTTCAGTCCTTGAACATTTTTTACTTAAAATATCTTATTTAGTCCCTTGATTGTCATCAAAATGCTGATAAATCCCATATTTATATCTCCAACCATGATCTTCCCACTGACCTCTAGACTCCAATTCATTTGCAACTGCATGTGCTTGACTCCTCTGCTTGAATGTATAGTGGGCTTCCCAAAATTATCTCATGCAAAACTAATTTCTAAAACTTTCTGAACCAATCTTCTCAGTCAGCCATATTGCTGAAGACTGAGTTAGTCTCTTTCATTTATATTCCAAGTACAACCCATAAGCAAGTCCCATCAGCTCTACTTTAAAAATATATATCACACATACATCACTTCTGTTCATCTTTACTGCCACCCATCCCATCATCTTTACTACCTAGTCTAGGCCATTATCATCTTTCACTTAAACCATGGTAATAGTTTCCTAATTGGTCTTCCAGCTTCTATTCTTGCTCCTTAGAATTTATACTCGGCACAGTAGAGAGAATGACGTCTTAAAATCATTAATCAGACATGTCATTTCCTGGCTTAAAACCCTCCAAAAAGCTTTCTGCTGCATTTAGAATAAATCTAATGACTTACCATAACCTTTGAGACCCTACATGAACTGGTTGCTGCCTGCCCGTCTGACCTCATCATCTATGATGCTCCACCTCTCTTATTATGCTACAGCCACATTGGCCTTTTGACTAATCTATGAATTCATCAAATATATTCCTGCCTTAGGGCATTCTTACTTTCCATCTCCTCTTTCTGGAACAAGCTGCCATCATATCTTCATAGAGCTGAATCCTTCTTGTTCTTTGTTTCAACTCAAATGTCACCTCCTTAGAGAGAGGCCTTTGAGTCTATCTACTAAACCACATTCTCATGCCTATTCAATCTATATCATATTTTCCTACTTTTATATACTTACCACTAGCAAAAATGGCTATGTTCATTTATTTGTTAATTGCTTATTGTCTCTTTCTCCCTTAGAAATGCAAGCTCCATCAGAGCACTTACATTCTTACACTGAAATACATCTAGTGCCCAACATTCTACCTAGGTGGGTTTTAATAAACATATATTGAATGAAATAAGAGATTTCACTTCAAAGCAAGGTTCTACTTAAAAAAAAAAAACAAGAAAAAAAAAACTTAATACTATGGCTCCTACTCTGACATGTGGTTAAATATTTACTCTTTGCAATTCTGTCAGTTTTATCTTATCTCACCTTCATTTTTTACCTTAGTAACTTCCTCCACAATTCCTAAATCATGGAACTATATTGCGGTAATTAAAGAAGTATATGCACATAGCTATTCCTTACTTGATGTGCCTATTCATGGATATCATTCTCCTGGCTCATTATGTATTGGCTATAAATTGAAATAGTGTTGTATAGCTGGAAAAATACCAAGTTGAAGTTGAAAAGTTAATCTTCTAGTATCAGTTCATTAATTTGTAATACAATTATAAAATTGGACTGCTTTGCCTCGATGTTAACTAAAGTCCCTAAAGAAATACAACTACAGAAGAAAGCACTTACACCTTTCAAAATAAGGCATTTGAACCCTTATGCAGGATTTTCAAAGGTCTGGCCCCAAACCAGTTTTATGATCTTCAGCCCACAATCACTCAAGTGAATAAAACAACTGAGTATGAAGGTACTGGAAGAGAGGATGTCTTTGGAGAGAGCTATTGCGGTTTGTGGTGTTTTCTTTGAGCTCCTTCTGGGAGAGAATTGAGTGTTGCTTCCCTTCACTGAAGCCATGGGGAGGTGCTTCAAGTAGCCCACCTACAGAACCTGCTTCATGAGCCCTGGAACTTGGGTAACATGGCTGGTGTCTATAAAATGCTCCTGGCGTCAGAGTAGTGACAACACTGTGAGCAAGTTGACGGTAGGTCAGAGTTGTATATGTATTCCATGGACTGAGGAAGGGCCCATTGGAAGAGAACAGGCCCAAAGATTGTTTTAAAAGAAGTCCAGGTGGCCAGGAATGGTGCCTCACCCTTGTAATCCTAGCAGTTTGGGAGATGGGAAGGTCACTTGAGCCCAGGGGTTGAAGACCAGCCTGAGCAACATAGTGAGATCCTGTCTCTATAAAAAGTAGAAACATTTGCCAGGTGTGGCGGCATGCGCCTGCAGTCCCAGCTACTCAGGAGGATGAGGTGGCAAGACAGATTGAGCCCAGGAAGTTGAGGCTTCAGTGAGCCATGATGGCACCACTGTACTCTAGCCTGGGTGATGGAGCAAGACCCTGTCTCTAAATAAATAAGTAATCAATTAAAGAAACCCAGAAGAGATTCTTGGAAGACTCCACGGCTTCTGCAATCCGTAACATGCCACAGGCTGCTATCTATAGCTGCTAGCAGCCTGTGGCATGTTACAGATTGCAGAAGCTGTGGGGTGTTGTAGACATCTAACTGGAGAAGAAGGATCACCCAGTGTCAAAGGAGTTGCTGTGAGACATTCTCCATAGATATGATTCTTAGGAACTCATAGAAGAAAGATTTACCTTTAAATGCCTTCAGTTAGCATTACACTGTATGCTAGAGACTGAATACTTACCCCCAAGATTGAGAACAAGGCAAAGATGTGCGCTATTACCACTTCTATTCAACTTTGTACTGGAAGCCCTACTCAGTACGATGAGGCAAGGAACATTAAAAAGGGGCACCTTTAATTGCGAAAATCAGCAAACAACCCTTGTTAATGTGACACTTTTATACATGAAATTTGGCACTTTTATACATTGGAATACTAAACAATAACAACAACAATTGACTAGTTTATGTAACAACATAAATGAGTTCAAAAGCATTGTGTCAAATGAAAGGAGCCAGACACAAAGGCTGTATACTATATGATTCCATATATATGTGTGTGTGTGTATATATGTGTATATACATGTGTGTGTGTATATATGTGTGTGTGTGTGTGTGTATATATATATATGACATTTGGTGAAACACAAAACAGCAGGGAGAATAATCATATCAGTTGCAGAGGGAGACGTTTGACCAGGAAGAAGCAAAAGTGAACTTTTTGGGGTGATAGACTATGTCCACGTCTTGATTGTGGGAGTAGTTACCTGAATGTATATGGTTGTCAAAGTGCATACTGTCCTCTTAAAAGGGTGAATTTTTCTCAAGAAACTCAATAAATTTGACTGAAAAAGTGAATTATGCCATATGTGGTAATAGAGATAAGTAGAATAGGTGAAGAGAAAATAGACAAGGGAAATATAACCTGCAATGGGGTAGTGAAATGCTCTGATATAAATACAGGCTCTATATTTATCATCCACAAGGCACTGAGCTTTGAGTAGTCAAACAAAATACCTGAGCTGCTGAGGCTGAAGAAGTTGTTGGATCACATTATATGAAAGTATCAATACACAATGTTTCTGTCCACTTGACTATACGCTCCCTGAAAGCAGAGATTTGATCTCATTCATTTTGTTATTCCCTGTGCTTAGCACAATGTTTGGAAATTCATAAGCACGCCACCAACCCTTCCTGATTGACAGACTGAGCTGCTAGTGGGATAATGCTTTTGAGCTTCCAGGCTCCAATAGGAAAGTTACTCTTCTCAAAAGTAGGAGTATAGTTTAATACACTTAGCCTATTTCCACATCGGGGCCAGATCACAGAGATAATGATCAACAACTACAAACTGTTTCGATTGGAAAAAGGAGGGAAATTTCAAGCAAACTGGGTTATTGACAATAAGTGGTAGCAGAAATTTTGCAAGCAGAATTGCAAAAAAAAAAAAAAAAAAAAAAAAAAAAAA
>NC_037676.1:79379478-79382801 GCF_003255815.1 Theropithecus gelada
TGGCTTTATGACATTGTCCATCAATAAAGACTATCAGATTTTGCATGAGAATATGTAATTTTCAGAAATATAATGACCTTTTGACTTCTATGTGCCCTGTTGTTTCTATTATATACATATACATGTAGTATTTCTTCATAGAAAATTTTACTACCCAATTTGTCACACAGAACAATTATCTATTTTGTAGAATATCCTGAATTATTATTTAATACTTTTTAAAACACATAGTTTTCCAATTATGATTATAATTGAAGTTGAAGTTACAGCTATGTTTTGCACACCATATAAAATGCTTTTATCAAAATGCAAAAAAGAAAAAAAGAACGTAACTGAATATTTTCTTGCATGTTGATTCGATATTTGATTGTCTTACGGACTCAAAAGAGTTTAAACAGGTCTTTGCTAAGAGAAAATAACGTATATGATAATATTAAATTAAATTATTCCACATAAAAGATGAATCCTGGAAAAATCTCATGTTTTCATTTTCTTTGGGACATTGAATAATGATACCTTCAGTTTTCATATTTATGAATGTGGTGTATAGTATTCACACTGGCAGCTTGTGGAGGGTGAATCATTTTCTGTGTAGCTCTGCACTGATATTGCTGCTGACAGCAAGGCATTGTAAAAAAGAATTAGTATTCTAGTTCTTAAAGCTATGTTGAATATCTTTGCACCATATTTTTAATAAAAAATACAATGTGAAGGTTTTTATATAACAAATCATCTGCATGTAGTTTAAACACAGAAGAATAGAATGAGACACTTAAGGTAGGTTTAAATGTAAGTTTAAACAAGTGTATTTTTGTGAGTACATAATGTTTACCTATATATAGTATTATTTCTGTGTTGAACACGAGTTTTTTCCATCATATAACAGAAAAGTGGTGCATATGTGGCAGGTATATGAGGCCACCAACCAATGATTATCAGAGTTCACATCACAGTATTGGGAGTACACTAAGATCCATGTATAGCTACAGAATGAATCTCATATGTCTTTATAAGTTCTGAAAAACACATTTGATTTCTCTAAATATAAATTAACAGTGCCTAAATCTATGCACAAATTGGATATTGAAACAAAAAATGACTTTTTACTTCAACTAGATAATTCAAGGAAGTGAAAATTATGTGTAGGAATGAAACTACTAGACATCATTCTAGATTGTAAAAGGCACCTGGCTATGTAGAAGAAATATTTTGCATGTAGAAGAAAAATTGCACATTACTGGAAAATAGAAATAGGTTATGCATTCCCAAAAGCCACAGAGAAGTATATACATAAATATTTAAATATTGGTTTGTTTGGTTATTGCTGTAGGATTGGCTGGCTACCTCTTTTTTAATGCAGTTATTTCAACCAAATTGTCTAAATCAGTCTAAAGATATATTCTGAGAAACAGAGATTTTAAGGATATTTCTAAGGTTTTGAATTCTCTTTTTGATTACATCTCCAGAAAAGTTTTATCAATGATAAAGACACAGATTTTTTTAAGAGATGAATTGCAATTTCAAGAAACTAGCTAGCATGAACTTTAGATTTTCTATTCAATGTTTTCCACAGTGTGGTTTTTTTGATATATTTTTTGAGGATCAATTGTTCTGTGACAATATTTTAATTTTACATTTTTATTTTTATAGTGATCTGACATAAGAACAGTTGTAAAAATAAAATTATTATTTTTCAGAGACTGTAACATAGTTATTCATTTAAATATTTTAGCTTCTTAGCTACTATTTTTCAAACTTGGCTCTGGATAATTTTTGTCAGAAATAAAACATTTTTCCCCCTCAAAAGAGGAACTTATATCCTTTGATGTGAAAAACTGAGATAAATAAGTGTTTATTGTTTTTTAAGAGTTGCTTTAAAATATGTCCAATAGAATGTAGAAGTACACCTGAAAATAAAACATTTAAAATAGTCACTATATTCTTAATAGGTGAATTTTTCAAATACCTAAGTTTCCCATAGCTGTTGCAATTTGAAAGAACCACTTATTCTGAATATGAAAAATAAGCTCTTGGTACTTGGGGGCCGTAATATCAAATGTTCCCTTTTTGTTTTTAAATAACATTTTAGAATAATATAAATTAATTATCGAACAGTTGAAATTTTACAAAGTATATAAATAAAATACAGTTTTAAACACCTTAGAGCATCCTAGTATGTTGTGTCTGTGAGGTGACAGTGAAGCAGTTGAGATACTCTTCTTGATGAAGATTATATGGTATTTTTTTCTTTACATTATGTCACATAGTTTTCAAGACTTTTGCATCTTACATGTAAACTATCCAAGGAGAATTTAACCCATTCGTATTATTATATATACATCTTGTTTCACTTTTTTGATATTATAAAGCTTCCCATGAGCATCTTTATAGGTAATTTTTAATTTTATTTTATTGTTTTTCCATTTATATACTTAGGAAAATACATACTTATGGTATCTATAATCATACTATAAAGACTTGCTCAAAGACATATAAATATATGGTGATACCTGTTTTGAGTGCTTTTTAAACAAAACATTGCTGACTAAAAAAATATTTGATTTTTGCAAGATTTGAGGAAACACTGTCAAATTATTTAAAATCCCTGCAAAAGAACCGATTTTACAGTGCTTGAACATAAAATTCTTAACTGTCTTTGGTCATTTTTGGTGTAATCTAAATATGCCAGAGACATTATTTTAATATCTTTGTCCTCCTCCTGTGCTTAACCTCATTACCTGTTTACTTAGTACTCAAGATGTCAAGATGTTCCAGATGGCATTAGGACACTACTTTCCCAGCTACAGAATGCTTTTTTTGGAGAAGTGAAAATGAGCAAAAAATTACTTTGGATTAATGCAAACATGTAAGTAGCAGTAGCTTTTCAAAAGACTAAACAAATGAAATCCATTCTACTCTTTGTTATATTTAAATCTTTTGCACTTATAGAAGATCCAAAAGGAAATACTTCCCCTTTTAATACACAAGATATATGTTTAGAGATTAAGTTAAAATGTTTGTGTTAAATAGAAATGTTTTCTAAAATGATTTGATTGCTGAAGAAGTGAGGCACTCCTAATTTGGACCCATATTTATTTTTGAGCAGAGAAGCTGTTTAAAAAATAATTTCCTGCATAATTTCTGAGAAAAGAGTAAATTTTTATATCCGTGAATATGTAGACATAGTTATAATAAATATTCTAGAAAGATTGAATTTCTTATATGCTAATTTTCCCAAATACAATTTTTATATGATAGTCATGATTAAACGTTTTTGTCTTTTTTCTCCTTCCTTCCTTCCTTCCTTCCTTCCTTCCTTCCTT
>NC_037676.1:79382951-79394556 GCF_003255815.1 Theropithecus gelada
TGTTAGCCAGGACGGTCTCGATCTCCTGACCTCGTGATCCACCCATCTCGGCCTCCTAAAGTGCTGGGATTGCAAGCCTAAGCCACCGCTCCTGGCCTCTTCTTTTTTCTAAGGGTCTCCCTCTGTCACCCGGGCTGGATTAACAGTGGCACGATCTTGGCACTGCAACCTCCACTTCCTGGGCTCAAGCGATTCTCCTGCTTCAGCCTCCTTAGTGGCTGGAATTACAGGCATCCACCACCACGCCTGACTAATTTTTGTCTTTTTAGTGGAGGCGAGATTTCACCTTGTTGTCCAGGCTTGTCTGGAACTCCTGACCTCAGGTGATCTCCCTGCCTCAGTCTGCCAAAGTGCTGGGATTACAGGCGTGAGCCACCACATCCGACCAAAATGTTTTATTTTATTATATATTTACATACATCTGCAAATTAATGATAAGAATTTTTTGGTATCAATTTATATATGGTACATATCCTACTTTCAAAGGTTAGAGGTGGTTTTGCTAAAAATATGTGACCCAGGTTAAAATTATTTCACAATTAAGATGGATAATAGTGATGGTTTTATTGTTCTATTAGGAGGTCTACTCTTGCTCTAAAAGGATTCTGAAAGATATATGTTTTGTTGTTTTATTTTCCAGATTTGTGTATGTGTGCATGCATATGTGTGGGAAGCCTTGGAGATTAGGGTTGTGATGTGTCTGCTCAGCTATATTGATCTCTTTATTAAACTATGTTGTTTCTCCAACTTGCTTCCAGTCTCTTCATGACTTTTATATCAAGCACAGAATTTAAATGTGCATTTCTGTGTTGAAATTTTAATATGTAATGATATTGTAGTTGATTCAACCATAGGGAATGCATAAAACAACATGAAAATTATATGATCACAGAGGCAGAACCAAACCCTTAGGAGAAACAATTGTTTTTGAAAGGTTAGCTATGTTTGTTCATGTTTAGCTTCAGATTTATAACATGCAAAGTTCTCCTATTGTTTCTCAAGAAATAAAGAACTTTTATAGTGTAATATTTACATTCAACTTTCTTAAGCTTAAAATGATATCAGTTCTGTCATGGTGATACTATTCTTCCTGGTTCTTGGTAGTGTTGGTGAAACAAAAGTGACTCATTTCATTACAGTTTTGGTTTCCTTTGTTTTGTGAATAGGCACTCTCCTTTAGTTATTTATTTTTTTAAAAAACTATGTATTTTTCAAAACCATAATGTCCTGATGGTATGAAAACATTTGGAAATAAGCAAAGATGAAAGATAGCATGTAATTAATAAGGGCTATATTTTCAGAAATTCTATTATCATGATATCTGTTAGAAGTTTAAGTTTAAACATAGCTGTGATTAATCAGCTATGTACACAACCATTTAAGCAATGGATATATGTAGCACCTTGTTTACTAAAGATGAAATAACTGATGAATATACTAGGCTAAAGAGCCTTTCAGCTCTGGTTCTGATATGCTGTATCCAGATATGACTAATATCATTTAATGGAAGAGAGAGTCCTAGTAAATTCTGTACATCTATACAAAAACCTTTTTTAATTTAACCCACCCTTGTCCCACCGGATTTTAAAGTGCACAATATATAAAGGTATGTTTGGTAATTACTCCAAATGCTTAGCTATTTTTGCAGAGATGCTTCTGCTCTGATCTAGCTCCTAAATGTTTTTGATTTTTGCATCCATTTTTAATTTGAAATTCCTCTTCTGCACTTTGTTCTTTTGTTTCTACTTTTTCTTCTTTCCTTGTTCCTTTTCAAAGATTTTTGGCTACAATTCATTCAGTAAAACAGTGCCACAGATTTTATTCACTTTGATGAGGACTCTCTGCCCTACCTAGAGTTTTAGGACCTAATTCTACCCAGGCATGGCCAATATTTGAATAATATTATGTATTTAAATAAATATGGAAAGAAAGCTTTTCTTAAATAAATCATTCCTTTGATATATATTGGTGTGTTAGATCTCTGTATAAGATACATATGTATTCCTCTGTAGAGATGAACAGTTGTCCTACTTTTACTAGATTATAATTTTTATGCAGGCAGAGATTTTTGTGAATTTTGTTTATTGATTTATCCCAAAGATCTAACATAGTTTCTGGCTTATATACTAGATACTCAATAAATATTTATCAAATGATTCCATGTTATATTAGGCACACATCTGTTCATAATTTTCTGTATATATTTTATCTCTATGTAAATACAGAAGAGTACATGCAGGGAATTGTGAATAAACCAGATAGCTCCCCCACCAAAACGGCAAGAGTATAAAAATCAAAAGACCTATATATATGGTCTAAAACCATAGCCAGATATAAATATCTATATATTGCACCATGGTGGATTAACCAAGAGCTCTGAGGAAGTCTAATTGCATGGGCTTAACCTCACATTTCTTGAAAGAGGAAAGCAACAGAAGACCTACTAATTATAATAAAATGTTACTAAGAAATAATAAACAGAAAACCAATCCATGCTATCCTTTGACTATGACATCTTCGATTTTCAGGGAAGAAAGGGAATGAAGATGGATTTTCAGGGAAGAAAGAGCATAAAGATAAGACTGTCTTAATTGCTATACTTTATGTAACTCAGCCTTTCAATATGTAGAGCCTAGATGTTGTAGTTGGAGATGACCTTAAAAATAGTTCTTACTACATTAACTCTAACTTGTTCCTTGGGAATATGACAGACTGCATGTGAGATTATGGATTAGTACTGTTTGATTTTAACTTGGTGCTAGCTATTTAAGAATTCAAAGATGTGTACTATTTGTTTGTGATTACTAGACAAGGAAAGGGTCTCAAAAGCTTATGGAACCAGTAAATGCCTTCGTAAAACAGAGTAATGACAACGGGAGCCAACATGGTTTACATATGTTATCCCTTATATTCTGCACACCCAGAGAAATAGATGCTATTAATCTCACTGTATAGTGCAACAGAGGTATAGAGACAGTCAAACGACTCTTAAGGCCAAATAGCTGGCAAATGGCAGAATTGCTCTGATTCCTGAGATCTTAGATGAAGCCTCACAGTCTTTGCCTCCTTTGTCTTTCCAGCCATTTGTTAGATAACAAAAGATACAATTAAAGTGATAAGATACCATGCCACACATTTTATTTTAATGCACTTATTGTAGCACTTTTTTTTTTATTTTGAGGTTTCTAGACTTATCTGTAGATTTGCCTGCATATCTCTTTAATTTATAAACAAGTATAGTAATTTAACTCATTGGAAAAGAGTACTAGCTTTACCCAAGCTAGAAAATATGTTATTATTTCTCATACTTAAAGCCAAGGCATGATTAAATATTACAAAATGAATGGGTAATAGTTGACACTTAAAAGAGCTGAGTTTATTGCTACTTTATATGTCATGTTCCTGCCAATTTTCTTCTGCATGCAAAATTAAATTTTGAAGGGAAATCCAAATGTAGAAAAACCTCTTAGTTTTCATGCCTTCTGAAATATAGTTTATTAACATGAATGAAAACCCCAAATGGCCTTCTATATGTGCATTATTTATATGACATAAATTTACTTTCATACATTTTGGCTTTTATTACATTATAATTTTTGCATTATATTGTTTTCATATTCTCCAATTCATTCATTCAAAAGTATTTCAGTATCTACTAGGAGTCAAGCAGAATCCTGAATGCTGGGAATATAGTAGTGAACAAAACAAAAAAAATCTATGCCCAAATAGAACTCACATTGCAGTGAGGGCAAAAAGACATTAACAAAATAAATAAGTAAATTAGATTATACGGTAAACGGTGATAAGTATTTGGAGAATATCAATCAGGAGAGACAGAGAATCTTACATTTCTCTTACAAATCATAACAAACATGCTTATAGCCAAGTAACCTTTCTTTATTACTATCTAATTTTTAATTCTGTATTTAAATTTTAAACGAGAGTATCATGCTACATGCCTTTCATGTGTCCCTATGGAACACTTTGTACCCTCTCCTTTATATTGGATAGGAAGGGATCTGATTGGATTGCATAAAGTCGGTTTTGCCAAAGTGAAACGTTTATGGATTGGAATCTGAGAGGAGAGTAAGGTTGAGGTGTGGTGTTTGTTCCTCATATTTCTTCCCTGATAGTGTGCTGTGGGTGAGCTCTGCCTCTCTGCTGAAAGTCACAGTCTCTGTCAAGTGTCCCTCTTTATACAGCCACCCTCATGGGGCTCTAGCAAGCACCCCTACTCTTGCATACTCAGGCTCAGGAGGGATAGATAGGGTTCTCCTTTTCTTGCTAGATACTAGTTATTATGTTGGTTTCTTGGATCCTGGCCCACATCTTTGTAAATAGTCTTTTCTTGAATTACCCACTTATAGTATGGACTCTGGCTGACTCAGATATCTACCACAGTAATTGGTTATTTACCTAAAGAACTCAAGTGGAATCCTAGTGGAAAAACAAAGGAAGGGTCAAGAAAAGATTGAAATGGGAAGGGGGCAAGCCTTTCCTCCTTGAGTGAAACCAAGGAATAGCTTCATGTTGTTAGGAGCTGAATGCCAGTTTTATACATTTGGGGTAATGTATACCTGTGTGCCTAGAGGTTAGGCAGCCTCAGATTTCTGGATATATATATAGAGAGAGTGTAAAGTGAAAAGGATGGATAAAAGGGTAAAAAGCCAAATTTTCTTTTGACTTATGTTCATAACCCTCCACTCTCAATTTAAATGCTGAAAGAGAACTTAATTTTGTTGCTTGACATATCAGAGGTCAGTATCATCAATATTTTTATGTTTCATTTTATGTTTTTTTTTTTAACATTCTCATTTTCACTTGGAGGAAATACATTTCTTTTCCTACTTTCTCTATATTCTGCAAAACACTTTTGTATCTAATAGTGGTGATTGTGGTTTCAATGGTTAAATGTATACCGTGTGTCGATAAATCATAATTGTAATTTTTCTATAAAATTTAGAAGAGCTGTCAAGTTCTTCTCCATACGCATTATAAACATTCATTGAAATCAGGTTCATGAAATGCATAGATATAAATGCATGGTAGGATTAAAAAGGCTCTTATATATTTTCAACAATTTTACCCATGTAATGTAATTTGTGAACATGTTTTTTTTTATCAAAGATACTTTATTTTCTCAATAAATTATTATGCAACATCCCACTAAAATTTTGACGAAGAGAAATATGGTGAAGAGAATCATAAGGAGATAAACTTGTAGGTAATGTTATTGGAGTACGAATCAGACTATGTATGATAGAGATAAAAATAACAACAAGGTAAAGCAAAAGTGATTTTTAGAAGTTTAGGGTTTTAAAAAAGTTATATTAAAGTGGTCTACATTTTTATTCTGTTAAATCCTTAGCCTAAGTACCTGCTGAACTAAATGGAAAGTACATACATTAATATATTTTAAATATCTTATAATCTGTACAGCTACTGCCTTTTTAAAAAGTTAAACTGCTAGCTTAGAAGAATTATTCAATACATTTATCTATGTGCTGGGACTTATATTGAAATTTCACATCTCTTTTGGAGAAAAATGTTTTATATTTTTGAATGATTTTTAAACAATTTAGTAATACTACTATTTCTAATAACAGGAATTATAATCGGTGTTTCTCCTAACAGTTAATTTTAAATTACTTTATTTAACATTGTTTGGTGATAATTTTGAAAGCAATTCTAGTGAAACTCGCACAACATATATTTTATGTATACAATTTATATTTCTCTGTTAATGACACTGACTTCATTATATCTTTGTGATTAAACACTATAATGTGTATTTAGCTGTATATTTAATTTTATTTAAAAAACACATTTTGGCAAGAGGGTGGCCAGTAGATGGGTAATGTTGTGCTGGTGGGTAGCTCAAGACACACACAACACTATATTTAAGAATGAAAAAAGTGCATGTTAATCCTTGGCACTTTGAGCACATTTAGTGTGTGTTGTAATGATGTACAGTATATTTACAAATCTTTGTGTATTTGCAATCAGAGTCATATTGCTTAATAAGAAGGAAATATGACTATTAGAGATTGAGATATTCATTTAGACAGAATAAAAATAATCTTATCTGATAAGTGATTTTCATACAGGAAATGAATGGCTTATGCTAAATTGAGAACATGGAGTGTATACATTCAATGTAGTATATACATACAGTGGAATACTATTTAGATTTTTAAAAGTACGAAATCCTGCCATATGCAATGACATGAATGAAGCTGAAGGAGAGTATACTAAGTGAATAAGCCAGGCACAGCACAAATGAGTAGAGTAGAATGGTGGTTTCCAGGGCTGAGGAAAGGGGGAAATGGAGAATTGATGTTCAATAAATATAGTGTTTCAGTTATGCAAGATGAACAAGTTCTATATATCTGCTTTACAACATTGCACCTATCTTAACAATATTGCATTGCGCATTCAAAAATTTTGAGTGTAGATCTCGTGTTAAGTGTTCTTACCACAGAAATCAGCGCAAACACACAAACAAACAAAATAGAACAAACAAACTCCCAAAGGTGCATGAGGAAAGTTTTGGAGGTGATATGTGTATTTATTACTTTGTCATGATGGCATCACAGGTAAATGGTTATGTCTAAACTCATCAGAGTATATGCATTAAATATGCACAGTTTTTAAATGTATCAATTATACCTCAATAAAACAGTTTTTTTAAAAGAGCAGTATATGAGATCTTATTTATTATGTTGGTTTTGGTGAGCATGAGGTGAGGAAGTTATAGGATCCTATATGTTGTATTTTTTTCAGCTTCAGAGTGCTGAAAAGTTAATTTAAAATGTCCCTATGAGGCACCGAGGACTATGAAAACCATTTAAAATGTGTTTGAGAAGATTCAGAAAATTCTCAAAGTGGGATAAAAAGTCCTTTAATTGGGAAATTTCGTAGGCTTGTGCCATGGACCATGTAAGTAATAGAGAAAGATTTGCAGGTGAGTGAGATGGGTTGAGAAAAGTGTCGTGTTGACCTAAACACTAAGAGATTCAAATCCAAACCATGACATGGGTTAGAGGTAATACCTGGAAACCTCTTCTTTTTTTAAAAAATTTATTGCTGGAAGGGATTTGACACTCATTCTCTGATAACAGCAAGAGGATAAAGCCTTAGGCTAACCAAGCACATGTTACTGACTAATATTTTATGTGGAATTTCATCTTAATTACTAAAAGGAACTTTCTGTTTCACATGGGTAGAGTTAGATGCTGAGAATGCTAGATAAAATATTAAGTATTGTGAGAATGCACAAATGTGGCTTAGTGTCTTTATAAAGAGTTTATTGCAAATTTAACAATGGTTCCCTCTGTCATGAAATTTCAAGATGTTGATTTGAACATCCATTTAATGTGGGGTAAGAAGTATTTTTATTTCTCTAATTTTTATATTAACAAATAAAGTTATTTGTATTTATGGTGTACAACATGATGCTTTGATGTATTTACACTGTGGAATGGCAAAATAAGCTAATCAACATATGCATTACCTCATACACTTATTTTGTTTTGTAGTAAGAACTCTTAAAAATCTAATTTCTTACCAATTTTCAAGTATAATCACACATCAGAGATATCAAAGGTTCAATTGCAGATCACAAAAATAAAGCTAATATTACAATAGAGTGAGTCACGAATGTTTTGGTTTCCTAATATGTATAAAAGTTATGTTTATACTATACTGTAATATATTAAGTGTACAATAGCATTATATCTTAAAAGTGTATATACCTGAATTAAAAATACTTATTGCTGACATATGCTAACAAAGCGAGCACATGCTGTTGGAAAATTGACATCAATAGACTGGCTAGAAGCAAAGTTGTCATGAACGTTCAATTTGATTAAAAAAAAAAAGAGTATCTCAGAAGTGAAATAAAGCAAAATGGAGTAAAATAAGATATGCCTCTATGTAATATTTGTTATTAACTATACCCATCTTGATGTCCAATAGATCTCTTAAACTTATTGTTCCTCACTTGAATTTTGTATCCTTTCACCGGCTTCTCCCAAGTTTCCCAAATCCTTAGCCTCTGGTAACCAGCATTTTGTTCTCTGCTTCTATGAGTTCAATTTTTTTCAGAGGATATAAATTATTTTAAAAGTATTTGCTTTCAATTCATCTATTCAACAATTATCACTGGCACCCATCTTGCTAGTGAGGATATGAAGACAAGGATTTTAACCACTAAATCCTCATACTATATTGGCAGAAACAGATCAGAATAGTTCGTATACTGGAGTGTGGTGAATTGCATACAATGGTTTATACACAAAATATCATGACAGTACAAGAAGGGGTTCAGGGAAGGATATCTAGAGGTAATTATAAGAGTCTGAAACATGTTCAATAAAGGAAACAATTTTAATAAAACAGGTTAATGATAAACAATCAGGTAACGAAGGGAGAAGGAGATGCTTAACAATGAAATGGCTCTTGTCAGATATTGTATTTATTGAAAATAAATATTTTACCCCAGAGACCACCAATATATGACTGCTTGAATGAGCTATTGTGAACAATGGAAAAGCTATAAAAAGGAACAAGGAAAATCCATGTAAGCTATTATGAATTGAATTCCAAGATACACAGTTTAGCAAAAGAAAGAAACAAACAAACAAGAGCAAACAAGGCAGAATCATGTGTAGTGTATGCAAACTTTTATCGGAGAAAGAAGGAGGTCCGTGTGTGTATGTTTAAATAATCAATGAAATAATAACCAAAATGTATTTAAAATGTTCCTCTGTGAGTGGCAACTTAACTACACGACAAGAAATGATTCAAATGATTTATCCAGAGGAATACAAAAGGACTATAAAGAAGCCTTAACTTGTTCTTAGTAATCGTATTGTCGATAATAACAATGGTATTGTGATTCTGAAACTATTATACAGTGACAGAGAAAATTAGAATTTACGTTAGTCATTAAGAACTAAGAATTCCAGAAAAAAATGACAAATATGAAATCAAGACCTTATGTAAAAACCCTGTACTACTAATTTGAATTGAAAATCAGTATTTTTAATGTATTTTTAAATAGTATTTCCTATTTCAAATCAATGTAAAGACCTAAAGGCATTACAAACCGAATGGCATAAGCCCACAGATTTAGATTGTGGTCTCTAAATGTTATTTTTTTCCCAAAAGGAACCAGGAATATTTAGGGAAATGACTGATTCCTGGTCTAGGACAAAATATGTTCAAGATGAGACTAGACCATCAATCTTGTTGCATCAGATAGTGAAGAAACAGTCAAAGATTCCTGAAATCATATCAGAAATGTTGAAGTCAATTCTAAGGGGTTACTCCAGCCAAAAGACAGACAATTTGAGCATAAAAATAAAAATAATGGTAGTTGACTGAAACACAGTTGAAATCTACTGTGATTTTGATATTAAAATAACCTTCATTAGTTTCTCTTAGAGACTGCCAGGGGACTAACATGTTATTCTGAATAGTAATAAATAAAGAAAAAAAGTGAAATGCTTATTCTATCTCTCTGTAGAGCAGTACCTGAGGGTAATCAAATTATGAACAATGCAAAAGTATTAAATAAAATAATGTCAGCTAATACAAGATGAAAAATAATAGAATATCACAATTTTATCTTCCCTAATGAAATGATGAATCTAGACAATAATTACCAATGACTGAGAAAATCTTTTTATGAAAAGCTTATGGGGAACTTCACACTTAAGCATACTGATCAACCATAACGTAATTTAGAAAGAAACAGCAAGACCTTGTGGGCCCTTGAATATGATGCAGTAGGAAGTACTCAATACCATCTATGAAATAATCTGCAAATAAATAAGTAAAGAAATGAATAGCCTCTAGATATATCTTCTATTCCAAGAAATTTATTCTTTTCAGAGAAATGTATTAACAACACAGAAATGAAATCAGCAAAATATAGAAGATGGTAAATTCTGCACTACAATGGATCAGTTTCCCATATTACATATTGGCCAGAAGTAGAATTCAACAATTGTTTAATGACTTCTGGACTTTGGAACAAAATTATTCTAAGGAAGAAAAGGAATTAAGAAAGTAAGATTTAATATACTTCTTAATAATTGGTATTTACTAGTAGCACAAATATATTTTTATTGTTTGTTAAATGGCTTTCTTTTCTTCTGAATTACAAACTTCATAAGGGTCATGTTATCCGGTTAACAGTTATAATTATAACACTAGCTAGAGTTCATGTGGCATGAGATGCTTTATTAAATTTTGTCAACTAAAACAAACAAAAAATAAAATAAGTAAACAAAACAAAGAAGGTTTGAAGGAATTGTGGTATAGATACAAATGCTATATATTAGATTCCTGGGGCTTAGGAAACTGATTTCCTAAACAAATTCAAGGAGTTTTCGTCAGGACCAAAAATCTTTTTCATACCTATTCTGTATTCCCTTACAGACTTAACAATGTGGTTACTTTGCTGAGATCACACTCTTACATGTAATTTAATATGTACAAAGCTTGATGAAATCTTTTGTACTGTAATATTGATAGAACAAAGTACCTATATTCTCATATGTTATATATTTTATTTGGAGGTAAATTTTCTTCTACATTGTCAGTGAGGAGATTGCTCTACTTATACTGTTTCTTTGCTAATACATGAATTATCCATATTTTTTATATTGTTTATTTGCTAATGTTCCTTTGCTTAAAATTTTCCAGTATGGTGAAATATTACTTGAAGTTTGAGTTAATTCATATGCTACCTCTGCTGTAAGGCTCCTCTTATCAGATGACATCAATATGAAATAATCTTTGCTCTCAAGAAAATTCATACCTTAATTACAGCACTGTTCTCACTTGTATCATAATAATTTATTTACATATTAGTTATAATGAGAACTTTATGCGTTATCTATATCTTATATACATTTTTATCTAGAATACTCAGGGCAATAATTGGAATAATGAATGGTTGGTCATTATTGGTTGGCAACAGTAAGATTCTAAAACCTAACTTCTTAAGATACATGTTATAGATATGATTGACTTTAGTTTCATCAAGGTATTTGATAATATCTTTAATGATTTGGAGAGACAAGATTGAAAAATGTAAACTAGATTTTTTTCAAATGAAAAAGTAGATATTTTTGGAATAAAATAAAAATCGTGGTAAAGATACATATGTGAAAATGAAAAATCTTTGGGCTATGTGAACAGTAAAAGTGTGATACCTGGTGATACTAAGAAAAGTTTTCACAAATGTCAAAGAGTCTCATTATGGTTGTGAAAAAAAATTTCCAGAATTTACAGTCTGGACACAGTGGCTCATGCCTGTAATCCCAGCACTTTGGGAGGCCAAGATGGGTGGATCAACTGAGGTCAAGGGTTCAAGACCAGCCTGGTCAACATGGTGAAAGCTCATCTCTACTAAAAATACAAAAATTAACTGGGCGTGGTGTCGAATGCCTGTATGTAATCCCAGCTACTTGGGAGACTGAGGCAGGAGAATTGCTTGCACCTGGGAGGTGGAGGTTGCGGTGAGCCAATATCACATCACTGCACTCTAGCCTGGGTGAAAGAGTGAGACTCCGTCTAAAAAAAAAAAAAAAAA